>NW_021703767.1:75513757-75521063 GCF_005190385.1 Monodon monoceros | reverse complement strand
AAAGAAAGAAAGAAAGAAAGAAAGAAAGAAAGAAAGAAAGAAAGAAAGAAAACGAAAGAAAGAAAGAAAAAGAAGCTTCAAGGTGGCGGAAGAGTAAGACACGGAGATCACCCTCCTCCCCACAAATACATCAGAAATACATCTACACGTGGAAAAACTCCTACAGAACACCTACCGAACGCTGGCAGAAGACCTCAGACCTGCAAAAGGCAAGAAACTCCCCACGTACCTGGGTAGGGCAAAAGAAAAAAGAGAGACAAAAGAATAGGGACAGGACCTGCACCTTGGGGAGGGAGCTGTGAAGGAGGAAAAGTTTCCACACACTAGGAAGCCCCTTCGCGGGCGGAGGCTGCGGGTGGCAGAGGGGGAAGCTTCGGTGCCACTGACAAGAGCACAGCATCAGGGGTATGGAGGGCAAAGCGGAGAGATTCCCGCACAGAGGATCGGTGCCGACCGGCACTCACCAGCCCGAGAGGCTTGTCTGCTCACCCGCTGAGGCGGGCGGGGCTGGGAGCTGAGGCTCGGGCTTCGGAGGTCGGATCCCAGGGAGAGGACTGGGGTTGGCTGCGTGAACACAGCCTGAAGGGGGCTAGAGCACCTCAGCTAGCCGGGAGGGAGTCCGGGAAAAAGTCTGGAGCTGCTGAAGAGGCAAGAGACTCTTTCCTGCCTCTGTTTCCTGGTGCGCGAGGAGAGGGGATTCAGAGCGCCGCTTAAAAGAGCTCCAAAGATGGCGTGAGCCGCGGCTATCAGCGCAGACCCCAGAGACGGGCATGGGACGCTAAGGCTGCTGCTGCCGCCGCCACCAAGAAGCCTGTGTGCAAGCACAGGTCACTATCCACACCTCCCCTCCCGGGAGCCTGTGCAGCCCGTCACTGCCAGGGTCCCGTGATCCAGGGACAACTTCCCCCGGGAACGCACTGCGCGCCTAAGGCTGGTGCAACGTCACGCCGGCCTCTGCCGCCGCAGGCTCGTCCCACATCCGTACCCCTCCCGCCCCCTGTCCTGAGTGAGCCAGAGTCCCCGAATCAGCTGCCCCTTTAACCCCGTCCTGTCTGAGCGAAGAACACACACCCTCAGGTGACCTACACGCAGAGGCGAGTCCAAATCTAAAGCTGAACCCCAGGAACTGTGAGAACAAAGAAGAGAAAGGGAAATCTCTCCCAGCAGCCACAGGAGCAGCAGATTAAATCTCCACAATCAACTTGATTTACCCTGCATCTGTGGAATACCTGAATACACAACGAATCATCCAAAATTGAGGAGGTGGACTTTAGGAGCAATGATATACATAATTATTTCCCTTTTTCTCTTTTTGTGAATGTGTATGTGTATGCTTCTGTGTGTGATTTTGTCTGTATAGCTTTGCTTTTACCATTTGTCCTATGGTTCTCTCTGTGCGTGTTTTTGCTTTTTTTTTTTACTTTAACAAAATTTTTTCTCAATAATTATTTTTTATTTTAATAATCTTATTTTGTTTTACTTTATTTTATCTTCTTCTTTCTTTCTTTCTTTCTATTCTTTCTCCCTTTTATTCTGAGCCATGTGGATGACAGGCTCTTGGTGCTCCAGCCAGGCGTCAGGGCTGTGCCACTGAGGTGGGAGAGCCAACTTCAGGACACTGGTCCAACTGAGACCTCCCACCTCCATGTAATATCAAATGGCGAAAATCTCCCACAGAATTCCATCTCAACACCAAGACCCGGCTTCACTCAATGACCAGCAAGCTACAGTGCAGGACACCCTATGCCAAACAACTAGCAAGACAGGAACACAGCCCCATCCATTAGCAGAGAGGCTGCCTAAAATCATAATAAGGCCACAGACACCACAAAACACACCAGCAGACGTGGACCTACCCACCAGAAAGACAAGATCCAGCCTCATGCACCAGAACACAGGCACTAGTCCCCTCCACCAGGAAGCCTACACAACCCACTGAACCAACTTTAGCCACTTGGAACAGACACCAAAAACAATGGGAACTACGAACCTGCAGGCTGTAAAAAGGAGACCCCAAACACAGTAAGATAAGCAAAATGAGAAGACAGAAAAACACACAGCAGATGAAGGAGCAAGATAAAAACCCACCAGACCTAACAAATGAAGAGGAAATAGGCAGTCTATTTGAAAAAGAATTCAGAATAATGATAGTAAAGATGATCCAAAATCTTGGAAATAGAATTGAGAAAATGGAACAAACATTTAACAAGCACCTAGAAGAACTAAAGATGAAACAAGCAACGATGAACAACACAATAAATGAAATTAAAAATACTCTAGAAGGGATCAATAGCAAAATAACTGAGGGAGAAGAACGGATAAGTGACCTGGAAGATAAAATAGTGGAAATAACTACTGCAGAGCAGATTAAAGAAAAAAGAATGAAAAGAACTGAGGACAGTCTCAGAGACCTCTGGGACAACATTAAACACACCAACATTCGAATTATAGGGGTCCCAGAAGAAGAAGAGAAAAAGAAAGGGACTGAGAAAATATTTGAAGAGATTATAGTTGAAAACTTCCCTAATATGGGAAAGGAAATAGTTAATCAAGTCCAGGAAGCACACAGAGTCCCATACAGGAAAAATCCAAGGATAAACATGCCAAGACACATATTAATCAAACTGTCAAAAATTAAATATAAAGAAAACATATTAAAAGCAGCAAGGGAAAAACAACAAATAACACACAAGGGAATCCCCATAAGGTTAACAGCTGATCTTTCAGCAGAAACTCTGCAAGCCAGAAGGGACTGGCACGACATATTTAAAGTGATGAAGGAGAAAAACCTGCAACCAAGATTACTCTACCCAGCAAGGATCTCATTCAGATTTGATGGAGAAATTAAAACCTTTACAGACAAGCAAAAGCTGAGAGAGTTCAGCACCACCAAACCAGCTTTACAAAAAATGCTAAAGGATCTTCTGTAGGCAAGAAACACAAGAGAAGGAAAAGACCTATAATAACAAACCCAAAACAATTAAGAAAATGGTAAAAGGAACATACATATCGATAATTACCTAAGTGAAAATGGATTAAATGCTCCCACCAAAAGACACAGACTGGCTGAACTGATACAAAAACAAGACCCATATATATGCTGTCTACAAGAGACCCACTTCAGACCTAGAGACACATACAGACTGAAAGTGAGGGGATGGAAAAAGATATTCCATACAAATGGAAACCAAAAGAAAGCTGGAGTAGCAATTCTCATATCAAAAAAAATAGACTTTAAAATAAAGACTATTAGAAGAGACATAGAAGGACACTACATAATGATCAAGGGATCGATCCAAGAAGAAGATATAACAATTGGAAATATTTATGCACCTAACATAGGAGCACCTCAATACATAAGGCAAATACTAACAGCCATAAAAGGGGAAATCGATAGTAACACATTCATATAGGGGACTTTAACACCCCACTTTCACCAATGGGCAGATCATCCAAAATGAAAATAAATAAGGAAACACAAGCTTTAAATGATACATTAAACAAGATGGACTCAATTGATATTTATAGGACATTCCATCCAAAAACAACAGAATACACATTCTTCTCAAGTGCTCATGGAACATTCTCTGGGATAGATCATATCTTGGGTCACAAATCTAGCCTTGGTAAGTTTAAGAAAATTGAAATTGTATCAAGTATCTTTTCCAACCAGAACGCTATGAGATGAGATATCAATTACAGGAAAAGATCTGTAAAAAATACAAACACATGGAGGCTAAACAATACACTACTTAATAACGAAGGGATCACTGAAGAAATCAAAGAGGAAATAAAAAAATACCTAGAAACAAATGACAATGGAGACATGATGACCCAAAACCTATGGGATACAGCAAAAGCAGTTCTAAGAGGGCAGTTTATAGCAATACAATCCTACCTTAAGAAACAGGAAACATCTCGAATAAACAACCTAACCTTGCACCTAAAGCAATTAGAGAAAGAAGAACAAAAAAACCCCAAAGTTAGCAGAAGGAAAGAAATCATAAAGGACAGATCAGAAATAAATGAAAAAGAAATGAAGGAAATGATAGCAAAGATCAATAAAACTAAAAGCTGGTTCTTTGTGAAGATAAACAAAGTGAATAAACCATTAGCCAGACTCATCAAGAAAAAAAGGGAGAAGACTCAAATCAATGGAATTAGAAATGAAAAAGGAGAAGTAACAACTGACACTGCAGAAATACAAAAGATCATGAGAGATTACTACAAGCAACTCTATGCCAATAAAATGGACAACCTGGAAGAAATGGACAAATTCTTAGAAATCCACAACCTGCCAAGACTGAATCAGGAAGAAATAGAAAATATGAACAGACCAATCACAAGCACTGAAATTGAAACTGTGATTAAAAATCTTCCAACAAACAAAAGCCCAGGACCAGATGGCTTCACAGGTGAATTCTATCAAACATTTAGAGAAGAGCTAACACCTATCCTTCTCAAACTCTTCCAAAATATAGCAGAGGGAGGAACACTCCTAAACTCATTCTACGAGGCCACCATCACCCTGATACCAAAACCAGACAAGGATGTCACAAAGAAAGAAAACTACAGGCCAATATCACTGATGAACATAGATGCAAAAATCCTCAACAAAATACTAGCAAACAGAATCCAACAGCACATTAAAAGGATCATACACCATGATCAAGTGGGGTTTATTCCAGGAATGCAAGGATTCTTCAAAATACGCAAATCAATCAATGTGATACACCATATTAACAAATTGAAGGAGAAAAACCATATGGTCATCTCAATACATGCAGAGAAAGACTTTGACAAAATTCAACACCGATTTATGATAAAAACCTACAGCCAACATCATCCTCAATGGTGAAAAACTGAAAGCATTTTCACTAAGATCAGGAACAAGACAAGGTTGCCCACTCTCACCACTATTACTCAACATAGTTTTGGAAGTTTTAGCCACAGCAATCAGAGAAGAAAAGGAAATAAAAGGAATCCAAATCGGAAAAGAAGAAGTAAAGCTGTCACTGTTTGCAGATGACATGATACTATACATAGAGAATCCTAAAGATGCTACCAGAAAACTACTAGAGCTAATCAATGAATTTGGTATAGTAGCAGGATACAAAATAAATGCACAGAAATCTCTGGCATTCCTATACACTAATGATGAAAAATCTGAAAGTGAAATCAAGAAAACACTCCCATTTACCATTGCAACAAAAAGAATAAAATATCTAGGAATAAACCTACCTAAGGAGACAAAAGACCTGTATGCAGAAAATTATAAGACACTGACGAAAGAAATTAAAGATGATACAAATAGATGGAGAGATATACCATGTTCTTCGATTGGGAGAATCAACATTGTGAAAATTAGTCTACTACCCAAAGCAATCTACAGATTCAATGCAATCCCTATCAAACTACCACCAGCATTTTTCACAGAACTAGAACAAAAAATTTCACGATATGTATGGAAACACAAAAGACCCCGAATAGCCAAAGCAATCTTGAGAACGAAAAGCGGAGCTGGAGGAATCAGGCTCCCTGACTTCAGACTATACTACAAAGCTACAGTAATCAAGACAGTATGGTACTGGCACAGAAACAGAAATATAGATCAATGGAACAGGGTAGAAAGCCCAGAGATAAACCCATGCACATATGGTCACCTTATCTTTGATAAAGGAAGCAGCAATGTACAGTGGAGAAAGGACAGCCTCTTCAATAAGTGGTGCTGGGGAAACTGGACAGGTACATGTAAAAGTATGAGATTAGATCACTCGCTAACACCATACACAAAAATAAGCTCAAAATGGATTAAAGACCTAAATGTAAGGCCAGAAACCATCAAACTCTTAGAGGAAAACATAGGCAGAACACTCTATGACATAAATCACAGCAAGATCCTTTTTGACCCACCTTCTAGAGAAATGGAAATAAAAACAAAAATAAACAAATGGGACCCAATGAAACATCAAAGATTTTGCACAGCAAAGGAAACCATAAAGAAGACCAAAAGACAACCCTCAGAATGTGAGAAAATATTTGCAAATGAAGCAACTGACAAAGGATTAATCTCCAAAATTTATAAGCAGCTCATGCAGCTCAATAACAAAAAAACAAACAACCCAATCAAAAAATGGGCCAAAGACCTAAATAGACATTTCTCCAAAGAAGATATACACACTGCCAAACACATGAAAGAATGCTCAACATCATTAATCATTAGAGCAATGCAAATCAAAACTACAATGAGATGTCATCTCACACCAGTCAGAATGGCCATCATCAAAAAATCTAGAAACAATAAATGCTGGAGAGGGTGTGGAGAAAAGGGAACACTCTTGCACTGCTGGTGGGAATGTGAATTGGTACAGCCACTATGGAGAACAGTATGGAGTTTCCTTAAAAAACTACAAATAGAACTACCATATGACCCAGCAATCCCACTACTGGGCATATACCCTGAGAAAACCATAATTCAAAAAGAGTCATGTACCAAAATGTTCATTGCAGCTCTATTTACAATAGCCAGGACATGGAAACAACCTAAGTGTCCATCATCGGATGAATGGATAAAGAAGATGTGGCACATATATACAATGGAATATTACTCAGCCATAAAAAGAAACGAAATTGAGCTATTTGTAATGTGGTGGATGGACCTAGAGTCTGTCATACAGAGTGAAGTCAGTCAGAAAGAGAAAAACAAATACCATATGCTAACACATATATATGGAACCTAAAAAAAAAAAAAAAATGGTCATGAAGAACATAGGGGCAAGACCAGAATAAAGACACAGACCTACTAGAGAATGGACTTGAGGATACGGGGAGGGGGAAGGGTAAGCTGTGACAAAGTGAGAGAGTGGCATGGACATATATACACTACCAAACATAAACTAGATAGCTAGTGGGAAGCAGCTGCATAGCTCAGGGAGATCAGCTCGGTGCTCTGTGACCACCTAGAGGGGTGGGATAGGGAGGGTGGTAGGGAGGGAGATGGAAGAGGGAAGAGATACGGGGACATATGTATAACTGATTCACATTGTTTTAAAGCGGAAACTAACACACCATTGTAAAGCAGTTATACTCCAATAAAGATGTTAAAAAAAATTCAACATACTGAAGTTGACCCTTAAACAACACAAACTTGAACTGCATGGGTCCACTTATACATAGCTTTTGTTCAATAAATGCATATATGGACTGTAAAAAAAAAAAAGAAAGAAAGGGAGAAAGAGGTAAAGAAAGAAGGAATGAAGGAAAGAAAGAAAGAAAGAAAGAAAGAAAGAAAGAAAGAAAGAAAGAA
>NW_021703767.1:75425933-75513747 GCF_005190385.1 Monodon monoceros | reverse complement strand
GAAAGAAAGAAAGAAAGAAAGAAAGAAAGAAAGAAAGAAAGAAAGAAAGAGAAAGAAAGAAAGAAAGAAAGAAAGAGACAAAGGAAGGAAGGGAGAAAGGAAGAAAAGGGAAGAAAGAAAAGAAAGAAAAGAGAGAGGAGTCAAGGGGACAGAGAGCAGCTGACGGGGGTGGGTAGGGTGGTGAGGGGTCTTGAGATACTGTGGTCAGGGAAGTTCCCTCTGAGGAGATGGTGTTCGTGGAAAACTTGAATGATGAGGAAGAGCCAATTATACAAACCCATCTCTTACCTCTTCCCTCAAATTTTAAGCCCATGTTGTGTCTGTGGACATATTGAAGGTTGCACATATTCTCAGAGGTGTGACATGGAGTTGATTATGCTCCACTCTAAGAGGCACACAAGTTGCTGCCATAGTATGTGTGCAAATCAGTTTCTAAACGGCAAAATTTCAATAGGTACTTGCTGAGGAGAAAACCTAGGATTCCACTATGTGTATAACCCAGGCAAAATGCTGGTGATTGTGACTATCTGGCTTTTCTAAAGAAACCAGTGCACATTAATAATAACTGTCATTCACTTGGCATTATCTGATCTATCTGCCATGTATTTGATGCTCATTATCTCACTGATCATCACAGAGAGCCCTTTAGCAAAAAGATGGTTATTCTCCTTTTACACAGAAGGAAAAGAGGCTTAAGAAGTTATATGAACTGTTCAAGGTCATACAGTTATTAAATACCAGAGCCAAGATTTGAACCCAAGTCTGCACTACTCCAAGTTCAGGCTGCCAAACGGCTTCTAAGCAAAAACTTCCCTTCAGCAAACTTCTGACTTCCCTCTAAGTCAGGAACATAAATGTTCCTCTTCAAAACAGTGTGCTATATCTGAGAGCAATCGCAGTAGCAGGCTGAGCAAACCGGGTGAATACAAATGTTTATTTCTGGAACATAGTAAGAATGCAAAGACACAGCTTCAAGGCCAACACACACAAACACACACACACACACACACACACACACACACACACACACACACATAGCAGGCCACAATTTGTCTTTTATTTCTGATTGCTTCTCCCTAACTTTTGTAATGTTTTCATCGTGGGACCACAAAGTGAGTCATTAGTCAGCCATTCTTGGCCATAAGAAGCTGCTATTTGGCTAAGGTTGGGGGGGAAATGCATATGAAGCTGCCAAATCTCATAGCAATTCCTGTGAGTCCAGGGAGACCGTACCAGCGTCCTTTGGAGCAGCATGAGAGGAGCAGTTCCGCTGAGAGCGGAGCACCAGGAGAGGGTCTCTCAACATCACAGAAAGAAAATGGAGGCTTGGAACAAGAGGGCAAGGAAGGAGGAATGGGGTGGTGTTTGGAGTTTGTGGAAGAGGAGGGTTTTGAGAGATGTTGGACTTGAGTCCTCACCCTACTGCTCACAAGAGCTTTTGTTTCTTTAAGAAATGCCGACAGCAACACTGGGGAGAGGAAGGCTAAATGTGATGTGATCGCTATTACCTATGCCGGACACATCATGTGCTCCCCAAATATCCTGGTTTCTTTGTCGGAGCAAAGGATTTTCTTCATTTTCAACCCACTGTCTTAAAAATATGTTGATTATTATTCATGTTACTCTGGTGCATGCTTCATTAATTTCATTTAAGCTCTCCACCTATTTCAACAGAACTTTGACAGCTTAAAAAAGAGGCATAAACATTTTGTCAGTGGAAATTTTCTTTTCAGCCCTTGCCATTTTAACACCAGCTAATAAGAATAGTTAACATTCCCTGAGCTCTTACTCTGAGCCAGTCACCGTCCCAAAGAGACTGAATTTAGCGTCACAACAACCTTGCTAAGGAGATGCATTATCACGCCATTTTACAGATAAGGAAACTGTGACACTGAGGAATAAGTAGTTTGCCCAAGTCACATACCTAGTAGGTGGTAGAAGCAGGATCAGAACATGACTCCACGGCTCCATTAGCTATGTGGAAAAATATCTACCAGAAGGAGAGGAATATGTACCAAATTTGATGCTTTATCCCCTTATGGGAAGCCATCAGCAAGACGCAGAGCCTGACTTTTAGAGCTGCACAGAACCTACTCTCCTATGACAGGATCTTCTCACATTTTCAGCCAGATAAACAGTACATGCTGGGCAAGGCCCAGACCACCCAGCAAACAGAAAAGGTTGCAAATTCCTTCTGACTTTCTGGGAAGATGCTCTCACATCTAGAAGCAGATAACTCCATTATTTCTAGTTTACTGTGAACCTCTAATTTGCTGATGATTGAATAAGGCAGCCTTCTGGGAAAATCCAGGTCTCAGTTTTAAGTCTCTAACTCTTATACCAATTTGATAAGCGGTACAGACATAACATGGCTCTTTAGGTCATCTAAATTTACCAGCTCTGAAAGATTTAATGCAGAAGAAGTCCATTATGGCATGGTCAGTTCCACATATTCTGGCACTCAACCAACTTAGTGAGGCAGGCTTATAGAAGATACTAAAAAAGGCTGAGCTCTAATAGCATCCAGCTTAAGGGAAGAATCTATAGTTACTTCACAAGTTCTGTGTTCCTTCTAGATAGAGCTTTTATTACTCTCTTCTGCCCCTTGGCTACTTTTAATGACTGGTGTATAGATAGGTCAAATAAACTAAAAGTCTGCAAATTCTATCTGTTATACAGGCCTGGTGTGTTGATTCTGGACAGTAGGCATAAACTTAGTATCTGCATAAACAGATAACTGTTTCAAGCGCTGAATGGATGATGCTTATCCAGGCTCTGAACATGTTTGATCAGCCGGGTTTGGGGGAAAATATAACCCCATGTTTGAATAAATTTGGGGATTTATTACCATCCCCCTTCTTGGACACTCAGTGGCCCAGGGAATCTCTCTGCACTCAAGGGAATTGAAGGAGAGGAGGTAGAGATTGCAGGAAGAGCCTTTCTTAGGCTTGGCCCCTGTTAAACAGCCATGCAGTGTCTCTGGGGTAATAATCATGCTTGGCCTTCATGCCACCACATAGCTCTATATACAACCATTTATCTCAGCCAGGGAGAGTTGCAACCAAAGCCAGTTCTTTGCCATGAAAACAAACCAGCCAGAGAAGTAGACTAATGGCTCCAGTTTTAAAAAGATGCTTCAAGTGACGGGAGGAAGTATGCTCTGGTTTGCCTTCCATGAGCCTTCCCTTGGGATACTCCTACCTACCTCTTTTCTTTGTATGTTCCTCACATTTTTGGACCAGACTTTTGCATTTGTTGATTTACTGAGTTTGTATAAGGTTTCCTTTGACTGCCTTTTACATCATTTGGAAGAGAGAGAAGTCAAGGTTTGCTTTATTCTGTCAAGTTAGGATTTGTTCTTATGCTTAATTAAAAACAAATGTTTAATAAAGGAAATTGATTAAATAAATTAAGATGGATCCATATGATGGAATACTTTGTGGAATTAGAAATATCATGGAAAAAACATTTACCATATACTAAGAAAAAATTTTTGAGTGGCAGATGCAAAGCTATGTATGATACAAAATAAGACACACAAGTTATGTCGATGGAACAAGATTATGAGCGTTGTTTATTTTCTCCTTTTACTTATTATACATTTCTTAAATCTTCTAAGGTGAACATATATTAATTTCAAAACAGGAAACAGTAAGATGAGCCAAGCCAATAATCTGTGATATTTTTAATGGAAACCAAATAAATAGAAATTAGTTTTCTTTACAACCCTCCTACAAGAGACATGTTACTTGATGTCCAAACTGTACTTTGAGATTTAAATTGACTTAACTTTTCAGGGTTGAATGTTCTCAGATTTTTGAAGGAAAGAAACTAATTAATGCTGATAAAATGCTTTCGAACCACAGACTTCGAGATAGATAAATAATACTGAAAACACAAGACGGTGACCTTGCCCTGCTCAGTTTTCTTGCTGGGAATATGTGTTACTCCATTTACTGCTCTTTTGCTGATTTTTTTGTTTTGCTTTCTTTCTTTTTTTGTTTTTTACTTCAAAGCAAAAAAGGTTTTGCTGACCAGTAGAAAGCTTGTTGAAGACAATTATTCCTTGAAGACTTTCTTTGCACAATTTCCCTGCTAAAAATTTCTCAGGAAAGAGATTAGTGACTTTATTGTGCAATTTGTGCCTTATTGATTTTCCCCAAGCTCTTTCTCATTTTGTTTATGAGCATTTTTATACTAATGGCTCTTCTGGTAGAGGTAATAATGAAGACAGCCTCCTCACATGTGCACCACAGGTACCTTGCCCTGTTTTATTTTTCTAGAACAGTATGATGAGAAGGTGTCTGCTGCACAAATAGGACACTGAAAGCTAAGAGCTAAACAATATGGGATCCACTTCATTTCTCTGGATCTAACTGAATGATCATGTTTGGGTTTCAAATACGTGCAATGGATAAACGGTCCAAGGAATGACCCTTCGATGGAACGAATGCTCTTTGACCTGTAGATGTTCAATACAATTTGCTAAATATTTACAAACATTCGCCTAGAGTTGTGGCATGTTCAAAGAGAAATCAGCTATGGAACAACTTCCCCAATCATCCTTCTAGTTAAGGGAAGTGGAAGATGAATGATCACAAGTGCACTGGATAAGCAAACCTTAAAGACACATTCCCACCAATACTTATATTATTGGGAACATCCAAAATGGATTCTTTGATGAGTAAAATTCCAACAATGTGCACAGGCTTAAAAATGCAAGCTTTTCTCAGTAATTAGGCATAAGATCTCAAAACATCACTTATAAATTTACAGTTGTAATACAGCCATTAAATGAAGGAATGTAAATTAATTCATTTCTCAGTAGCAAGAATGATCAACCTTGGAATGATGGATGGCTTACTTATTGGATCACAGTCAGAGTGACACATGGTCCCCTGGCATCCTAGTGTTGCTCTCCATCTCCACTGCTCCCCACTAAAGACAGTACCATTCAACTCTCCCACACAAACAGGCTAGCTCCCAGGAGTACGGAGATGAGAAGTATTCCATGTGGCATTCCATGTATTCCTACTACAGATCATTTTATTTCTAAATTATCATTTCCCCCATGCTTTTAAAATTTCTTTAATTGAATTTTAAGAATTTTTTTTCCTCTAAGGGTCAATGTTCACTGTGGTTAAAGTTAAAATTATTTCCTCTAAACTCTCCCTTTTACATGAATCTACTGTATAAATCCTCTGTTCACCTGCCCTTATATTTCTAAATCTAGATTGAAATGGAGATAATAGAACAGGGTCTTTAGTACAGCATTCAGGGTGCTTTTAACCACTGACAAAAAGAAAAAAAAAAAAAAAGCTTATAGCCCCCAAGCATCTTTTAACTTATAAAAAACTTCAGTGGTGGTTGGAAAAGGATTTGAGCTGTTCAGGAAAGAGAGACACTATTTAGTTTAAGCTAAACAGTCTTTTTCTGTGCCATTCCTTAAAATTGCTCACTACCTCAAATACACTGACAGAGCAAAATATGTTTTCCTCTTGTTGCTATAGGTGTTTAGATTCTTTTAAACTAACATTAATCTTCTCCAGTAATACTAAATTAAATTTGAAAAGAAAACACTTTTAAAAGTGTTACGGAATATTCCCTATGCTAAAATAAGGCAAGGGAAGAACAGTGAGATTTCTGTCAACAGGGTTTCAGGTAACTTGCCTTTGAAAAGTGAAAGAGATAAGGTCTTCTGTGAGTTCCTGAACATTCCTGGATTCTATCTACCCCAAACTCTTGAGAGAGGAGTACTTCCTGCCTTCAAGAGACCTCAGCTTCAGATTGGTCTTTTGGATCCTTTTTTTTCTTCCATTACATTGCTGTCCGCTTAAGAATTTTTTATGAAAATAAACTTATCTTGGCTAGATCTATTTTTTCACTCAAATAGTCACAGGAAAGAGACTCTCTATACTGCTCAAATATCTACTGTGCACCTTCCATGTTCCAAGTGCTCTACTGGGAGCTTAGACACAGACTCACTAAAACAGCTGCCATCTCTGCTCTCATGGAATTTAGTTTTTCTGTGTTTTTGCTTTATGACATGAGAAAAATATTATAAACCTTCTTTAAAGATTTTAAAAGAGATTATTCACTACAAATACTTCTAATATTGTGCAAAAATAAACCACTAATTACACACTTAAATGTGTGTGTGAGAGTGTGTATGTGCTTTCTGCTAGGAAACAAAAGTTTGGAAATTCTCCCTTTTCTGTAATTACAGAACTAAGATTTCCCATTATAAAAATCTCACATTTTTAGAGTGTTTCAGATTAGTTAACTGGTAGGGTCTTGAAACATTTGCTAACAAATGATTTTTTTCTTTCTTTGAAAATATGTAACTAATTCTCTGTCTCCCCCATACACAAACACACATACAAATACACACACACACACACACACACACACACACACACACACAAAACCTACTCCACCCAAGAGGCATGTGTTAATGCCATTTCAATTAACTGACAAACTAAATACGACATACATTTAAAAGATGTACCCAGACACAAGAGGGAGGGGATATGGGGATATATGTATACGTATAGCTGATTCACTTTGTTATACAGCAGAAACTAACACAACAATGTAAAGCAATTATACTCCAATAAAGATGTTAAAAAAAATAAACTAAAAAGGTGAAAACAAACAAAAGATATACCCGATATGTCCATAATTTTTAAATTATCAATCCCAATTCACAGAATCCATTATGAGGAAATCACAGACGTGGTCAAAATTTACATAAAAAGATATTCGTCTCAGTGAAAAAAAACTGAAAATAAACCTACACGTCCAACAATAAGAGAATGGTAAAATAAATTATTATATATTCATGGGCTGGAATATTAAGCAATAATTTAAAATCAAGGATAATCAATAACATAGCAAAATATGACAGCTGATAAAAACAGAAAATTGTATATAATAATCATACTTATGTATATGTTCATATATTTCATTGTTTAAAGGATTAGAAAACAGTATGCCAAAATATTGTGTTTGAGAGCAGTAGGATTATGAATCATTTAAATTTCTTTGTGATTATAATAAATTATAACTTTAAAACTTGGTAATAGTTATTAATTTTATATTTAGACCCATTATCTCACAATAATTTATAATGGAATATAATCTGCAAAGACACTGAATCACTATGCTGTCCACCTGAAACACAATAGTGTATATCAACTACACTTCAGTAAAAAAAGTTATATCTAGAAAAAACTTTATATTTAAAATGTTACACATATAACCTTAAATGCACTCTGTTGATAATTACTATATTGTATGTTTGTCACACTGTATACCAGATTGTATAGTTGTCATACGTAATCTCTTCCAATGGAACAAATTTTGCCAAAAGGATAAACTTGGGTTGTATTTTATTATTTGAATCGTTGGTAAAGAAAAGAAAGTGTACCACATTGTTTCAGTCTCAGGGAAATTTCAAAATTATTGATGACTTATTTGGGTTTTTTTGTTTGTTTTTGTTATTTCTAAAGCATTAAATCTACCATCTAATAAGCAAAAGAATATCATAAGTGATTCTTGACTATGATTCTAAGACAGTTTATTGTTTACCTAGATATACACCTCATCAACTTATAAAAGCTTCAATATCATAACAATTCTCAAATCAGATTTATTATGATACTTAAGTTTATTAGTTCTAATATTTAATAACTTGAATAGCCCTGGATACACCAGAGCCTTTGAAGAATAGACTCCTAGAATTTTATTGCTTGAAGAGTTCCTAGAATGAGTGCTGAGAAACTGAAATCTAGAATACGAATAACCTGGAGAAAAAGACAATATGGACATTGATATTTTGAGAAGGGAATATTAGTAGCTCATCTGCTTGACACGGGAGAGGTAACAGAGTAACAATCATTTTCCAACTTGATTGCTAGTGGAAGTCTTCCGCTATGCTATATGAAACCCTAATTATTATGAGAATGTCCTCTGCCTTCCACTGTCTCCTGCTTATGTTGATCAGTTTATTTTGTGATCAGACTATATCACCCATTCTTGGAGTGTTAAGCTAAAATCAGGGTAAGTAACTGAAAATGAAACATGAGAAAAAAGGCAAAAGGGGGCTGTTCAGGATATAAATGATGAGAAGGTTTGGGGGATGGAGGCATAAAAATGCTCTTCATGGGCTTCCCTGGTGGCGCAGTGGTTGAGAATCTGCTTGCCAATGCAGGGGACACGGGTTCCAGCCCTGGTCTGGGAAGATCCCACAGGCCGCGAAGCAACTAGGCCCGTGAGCCACAACTACTGAGCCTGCGCGTCTGGAGCCTGTGCTCCACAACAAGAAAGGCCGCGAGAGTGAGAGGCCCACGCACTGCGATGAAGAGTGGCCCCCACTTGCCACAACTAGAGAAAGCCCTCACACAGAAACGAAGACCCAACACAGCCAAAATAAATAAATAAATAAAATTTTTTAAAAAATGCTCTTCAAATACCTGAAGGAGTCATATGGAAGAGGGATTTAAGCATGTTTTTCATGGCTCCAGAAAGCAACTATTAGAAAATAGAGAATATTTTGTAAAGTATGTGTCAGTTCAATACAAATGAATATGGGATGATCTAGTTAAATCTAAAGGGAATTCAGACGTGTTTGTGTGTGTCTGATGTATTGCTGGGAATTCGTGAGTCCATAAGGGTCTACTGGCATGAACTGATTTCCAGGTAGGCTTTTTGGATTTTAGGGAAAAGGAGAAGGAGCAAGGGATATATTAGGAGCCTGGAGAGAGACTGAAAAGAAATCACTGAAAAAGATATGTTGGCATATGCCCAAAAATGTAGATTACTTTTCTGGACTGCCTCCAGAGAAGGGAACTCAGGGGGAGAGGGGGAGGCTGAAGGAGCAGTTTTTGTGAAAAGCTCCACTGAGGAGGAGGGACTCAGGATATGCGTGCATGAGCCCCTCTCAGGTGACAAAGTGAGTCACAAAATTTGAGAGGTTATCTCCTACTTGCTGTATAGAATTTACCTTTACTTGGTCATTCTGATTTGGGAATCAGCCAGCAGCACCTCTTCTAGTTCTGACATTAGTGTTTGCAGAATGGACAAGGCCATAGTCATCATAAGGCACTACCTAGACAGAGCGATGCTTCTCAAACTTAAATGTAAGTATGACTCACCTGAGAATCTTATGAAATGCTGATTCAAGTCACTAGGTCTGAGGTGGGACCCAAGCTTCTGTGTTTCAAATAAGCTCATGAGTGATGCTGATGGTGCTGATCCAGCAACCACTAGGTCAGAGTTTGGTGGAGATTTTGTGATGAGAAGAAACTGACAAGGAGAATCCAGAGTGGAAAAGGCAGAACAGGTAGAACAGGGTCTGAGGCTGACATGGTGATTTACGGAGGCTCTGGAACTGCCCTCCACATAGGAGGTGGACACTCCCAGAATACTAGTCAGTCTAGGCATCTTAGGAACATGCATATGGGAAAGGATAATAAATCTGGGTTGCTGATGTACATTTGACTCCTTCTGTATACCCATGATAGTAAGGGAGATCAAAGCTAACTAACAAAGGGATATGCTAACTTGGAAGATAATAAATCACTTTCTGAAGAGGTGTTCAAATTGAATCTAAGTAAATTCTTATCTTGGGAACTGTAGAAGACTCGCTGAGATGATTGCCAAGATTCGTATTGTACTCTTTTCTGATTCTACAATGGAATCACCAAGGCTATAAAAAACACTTATAATCTGTTTGATTTTGTTGTTGTTGTTTTTTGAAGAGAACTCATGTTGAGGAATTCAAGGAAAAATGCTAAAAGTGAACTAAGTTAAGCAGAGAGTGCTGTCAGTAGAATTTGATTCCAAACCCACGGACGTCTCTAAGCTCACTGTGTGTCTTGTGACCTTAGATTAGATTCTATCCACTGTTGGCCGATAAATACCATTAGATGTAAGGGAAGATAATAAACAGAGAGATTTTCAAAATTAATTACCATTCCTAAGAAGGAAGGAAGGAAAAAAGGAAGGGAGGGAGGGAGAAAGAGGGAGGAAGGAAAGAGAAAGAAAGAGAGAGAAATTAAAGAAAGAATGATATACAATAAGATGAGAAGACTTAGGCAATGTATAAGAAGGGCAGCATGTTCATGATAAATTTGAATATTTTCCTCCCCAGAAGTGGAGCCAAAAATATTCTCTCTAACCCTCTGGCCCAGAAACTGAAGTCTTCAAAATCTTGGTTTCAGTCTCATTCAAAGCTGCTAAGACTTTTAGATCAGATTCACAGATGGGAAAGAGAAAAGTAATAACCAATGCTGCTTCTGCCTTTACAGATCAAAGCTTGACTGTCTCACAAACACTAAAAAAAAAAAAAAAAAGGAAGGTTATCTGTTCTTTGGCGGAGAACAGTTTAAAAAATTGACATCAAATTAATAAAAGTCCCTACTAGGTTTGAAGACCTGGTCTGATCAAGGTTACAGACAGATATCCAATTTAAAAAATAGTGTAACACACTAACTACTGAAAATCGAGCTATAAATATAATCTTGAGTCACAGATGAAGGAGAAATTAATCCCCCTTCCTTCCCACAAGGGTAGGAAGAGAACTTAGAGAATAGGGGACGTTTGAGCCAGGCCTCAAAAAAGGAACAGATGTTTCCAGGCAGAGAAAAGAATGTGTACAAAAGTAGAGAGGAGTGAAAGTACCAGGCAGGACCACCAGGGAAAGGGGGACCTGACTAGTGTGCATGCAGGGAAGTGCAGGCTGAGGCTGGTGAAGTACATGAGGGCCTTACCTGGCATCCCCGCCAGTCACTGAGCACCTCCTCTGAGCCCAGTTTCCTCTGAGCACTTCCTGCTGACATCTTAGAGGACTCACTGTCAAGGTCATGGCCTTTATCTATGATTTATCAGAGGTTTCACTGGCAACCCCGAGCATGGCATAATTTGAGGATAACTACCTCCTCCCACCCAGGCATGACATTTTGGAATCCAAGTATTAAGCCCAATTCTGACACTTGCTTATAGTAAGTCTTTTAAGTTTGATTGTTTACCTTTTTCTATATAATATGAGAAGTTTGAGATAAATTTCTCTACTCCAAACTTATCTGACCATAAGCTTATGATTCTGAAGAAGAAATTGGGAATATCTCTTAGCTCTATGCTTTCTTTTGTCATATCCTAAATCAGAAAACCATCTCCAGTTGGGTGATCTTTCAGCTGGAGCAGAGGAACAGAGTTTAGCAACCCAGAATAATCAATGCCCAGTTCGACAAGGCAAGGGCTTCTCTGTGACTCTTGGGAAAAGGAGTTGAGATGGCTTGGAAGAACAAAAGCAATCTATTGAAAAACCTACTGATTGTTTCAGGCCTGGCTATTCTGTGGTCATTTATGGTTGATGGGTGAGAAGAGCTTAATGGGGCTCCTCTTCTGACCGCTCATATCCACACATCAACTCTCTTTGGCATCTGTTCCCTTTACCACTCCATTTCTGTCCATCCCATCCCCATACCCCTAGTTGAAGGAGACATGAAAAACTCTTCCGGCTTTGAATTTAGAAAAAAAATTCATGATTCAGTACAACAAGATTAAATCGACATTCACACACACACAAACACACATACACGTGCACGTGCACACTCAAAATCAAAAAGCATTTCAAGGTTTCAACAGACTGATAAAGAGCTCACATTCTTCTTCCTAATAAGTGCTCCTTGCAGTAATTGAAGTGTTTGCCAAAACGGTTTCCAGGATTCATATTTCATCTACCCCAGTGGATGTAATGCACAAGAAATAATCTGCATCCTTCCCTGCTGAGAATCATTTGTTTGGTGTGTGCTCTGCATAAAAACTATACGGTAGAAAAAATGTCACCCTGCCTAAGCCAGCCAGCATGCTTCCAACCTGCTGCCCAAACTCCTCGCCTGACAAGCTGCCCACAGGAGAGGCCAACCACATTGTCACTCAAAATCTAAGGGATTGAGGGAGTATATCATTCACTGGGAAATTCAGTCCACGACCCCCCACACTTATATTTTATTTACGAGGTCCATTCAGTCCCAGAATTTTTCCCAGATTATATTCTTAGGTGCAAAATGTCTAAACTGCTCCCTACTCAGCTCTGAACTCCATATCAATGAGGTGGGCTCTGGATTCATCTTTGAGACAAGCCAAAAAAGCTGAGATTCTCCTTCCCTACATTTTGTGGGTGATCAAAGCATATCACAGTAGTCCACAAAGCTGAGAACTGGGCTCAAGATAAGGAGGCTCAGGTTCTAGGCCTATACATACCAATATGGGCTCTGGGGGCATCACCCTCTCAGCCCTGATCTGTAAAGCTGGGGATGGACCAGGCACCATCTGACTCTCACATATTAATTTTATATTTCTGGTCAGGTAAACTGAGGGAATATGATTATATGTGACTTGAAAATTTCAAACACCCCCTCTCTTAAACCCCATGTTCTCTTTAATCCATTGCCGACTGTAATCCTACCATTGCTTTTGTTTTCACCCACTCCCAAAATGATATGTGCACTTTTTCCCTCACATTTCCTGCCAGCATTTAGCTAGTTAATTTTCATAGAGAAGTTTTTCCTCAAAATGATGAGAGTTTTCCCCAGTGGATAGCAGGTTGAATAAAGACAGGCTGTAAGGAAATGGTTACCTTCTTTAAAATTAAGTTTCTGTTTGGTTTAGCTATGCAGTATTACATACGATGAGTATAAGCTTTGAAACCTGACAAGAACAGGGATGGAATTCAAGTTCTGCAGCTGTGGTCTTAGACAATATAGGATAAAGTCCCTCACCTTCCCACTGGGTACTGATTATAACGTTTATCCCACTGCAGAGCTATTTTAAAGATTAGAGATAATCTAGATAACTCATGGAACATAGTGCCTGTCACAATGTAGATATTCTTACTAGTGGTGAAATTGTGTCTCAAATTTAGGCAAGTAGCAAGGTTAAATTAAATAAATATAGAAGAGCGTGGGCGAAAACCAAATACAAACAAAGAAAAGGGAAACACACACACACACACACAAAACCTCCTGCCTTCAGCCCTAAGAATCATAGATCTCAGAACCAGAAGGGACCTCAAAAAATCTAGAAAGATTGGCAAGATGCTTAGCACTGTATTCCACTGCCAATAGTGGAAATGACATGCTTGCAAATTCTCTTTGGGGCAATAAGGAAAATAGGTTCAGGTCTTCCATGCCAAATATTTATTCTGTGCAGAGAAGTCAAATATCACCAGGCTTACATGAAGAAAGTTGTAGCTGACTAGGATTGAAAAGTCAGGTATTTACAGTTGTTGGTGAGTAGCCAACTGAGAAAAATGCCTCCTTCCCAATTCCTTGACAAATTCAAGCCAGATTCGAAATCTTACTGTTGTCAAGTGGCATGGGCACAAATAAATACGCACAGCATGGCTTCCTTGTGCCAACTGCCATGTAGATGTAATCATTTTGCACAGCACGCCCTCCTTCAGCCCAAGGACACCGAGCAAAATACAGCAACCAAGAGATAGGAAGGCTATGGGCCAGTGAAAAGGGAAGCAAAAGGACAGACTGGAACTGAGCAGCCTAGTCGAATGCTCTTTTCCACCTCACCTGGAGCCATTCTTAAGGATTATTACCTAGAAGATGAGACAACAGGTAAGTCATTTGGTAGAAAGTGCCCTGAGCAGAAAGCACTGAACTAGGAGTCCAACGTTTGAGTCAGAGGTGTTTTTTTTTTGAATTTTATTTTTTATACAGCAGGTTCTTATTAGTTATCTATTTTATACATATTAGTGTATATGAGTCAGAGGTTTTCAATCCTCACTCTACCCTAAGACACCCAAGGGATGCAACATAGTCTCATGGAAACAGTGTCAAGGGAAAAAGGGGAGCAGGGTTCACCACTAAGGGAGGACATATGTAGAGCTTGAAGGTCTCCAGGTAATTCTGAAAAGCCATTCTTGCCCTTTCACTGGAATAACAGATCCAGGGGCCAGTCTTGTTAGTTCAACCCTCACTAACTAGGAGAACCTGGGCAACCCATTTAATTGCTCTGAAGTTCAGTTTACTTAAGTATAAACTAGAGAAAGTATACCCATATTGTTTTGAAAATCAAACATGATAATGAACAAGCATAGATGCACTTTGTAAACTGTGAAATACCCCATACCCAGAAATAAACAGGTTATCACTCTTCTCTACCACATGAAGACCCAGACACACACAAATGGTTGAAGAGGTCAAGGCTTCGTTGTTTCTTTGGGCAGCCTGCCTCGTCAACCTAAGGGGCTGGCGGGTGAGCAGGTCAGTAGTATCTCCTCTCACAGATACAGAGGGGCGACCAAATGCCCTTCTGAATTGCAATGCTTGCAATATATATTTAATATATAAGAAATACAACCAATTTATATTTCATACCTAGCTGGCCCCTCCCGCCTTTCCTCTCTAGCTGTTTTCATCTGCATAATCAAAGTGTCACTCATAATTCAATTCAATCAAACGAACATGGACTGTGTAACAGCTGTGTGCCAGGTCCCCTGATAGAGCTATAGGGTATAAAGAGAGAAACAACATAGTCCTTGCACCTAGCTTGTTCACATTCTAACAGGGAGGAGAGACATGAGAGTAAGCACTGTTAACAGGCAAAAGTCAAGTAAGTACTAAATGGAGGAGGAGAGGACCAAGGGCGGTATTATCTTTTTTTACTGAGGAGACAAAAGAAAAAATTTCAACAAGTCCAATATGATTTTTGTTAATAGCTCTGATCAAATTTCTGATGGGAGGGATTAAAATGTTTGCTCAAATTACATTTTGATACTTGGTAGCTGAATACAGTGTCAGGTGCTACTAATACTGATTTGGGTATGATGTCACAAGGTCAACTTAATGCCTGCAAAGTTCCTCTAAACATTAGGCCCTAAAATTGTTGTTGTCCTTTTGTTTTGTGCAAAGGGAACTGGTGTCTGTTTTGTATTGTTTTTTATCCAGATGCACTGGTGCTTCAGAGAGAAAGCCTGACTCCTTATGAATGTGGGAAGCCAGACCTCCATTGCATTCTTTCCTGTATTTGCCCAGCATAGAATGCTGGCCTCATTAGGTATGTGGAGCATAAATGGGTCACTCCTGGAGCAGACTCAGCCCGAGCATGGGAAGCTACAAGAAAAGTAGACAAGGCAAGTGACGTCTGATAACCCTGTCTCCCTCTCCACTGTCATTAGCTCTGGAGGTTTTTCAGGGTACATCAGACCCTCTTTAACAGTCACTTATGGGAGGTTGAGAAAAATCATGACTAGCTGCCAAAACGGCATGTTTGCAAATGTAATTATTTTATGGACTTCAAAATGCATGTTCAAGAGTGTAAAATCAGTTTTAAGACTGGGTTATCATAGCACTAGACAGAAGACTAATTAAATATGAAAAGACACTGTATTTTCAGTTGGATTAGAATGGCATTGAGGCTAAGTGGTTTAAGCTCCTTTTTTCCATACCTTCTCTAGAGTTGACAGAAAAAATTAGTGGAATGCACTGATGATCTTTACAGAAATATATATAGGACATACATCCCCTTGTCAGATGTAGAATACTCTCTATTTTCAAAAACAAATTCTCATATTAAACTAAATCAAGAATTAATAAAATTCCTACTAAAATGTGGCTGATATATGCACAGTTTAGTCCTGTCTCTATTAGTATGAGCATGGAAACCACCTAATTTAAATGAATATATAAATATTCATTTATAAATATTAATTCACATGGGCCATCTATGTACCCATAGTTTGGTGAGTATATGTTGAAAACTGTCCCTCTCCCATCAATGCTACAGAAAAGCTGAACAAGTACAGAATAGAATTTTTGAAGAGGATGAGGGGGAAGAGGAGGAAGAGGAAGGGCTTCATTTATTAGGTGCATTTATATTTTTTCCACTTATGAATAGAGATAATAAACTTATTTCAATACAGTAGATCTCAATTTTTCTCTTTGAAGTTTAAAAAATCATTTCCCACTACAAAATAATTATAGGGCACTTTCTTTTTTAAAGAGGGTACTGGAAAATAAATAACTCTGTAATAGTAGAAAGCTGGTTTTAGGCAGTTGCACTGATTATAAATTATATACATATACATTTATCATTATATGAAGTTAATTTATTTTATAATTAGGTGATAAATTCACATAGTTTAAAATTCAAAAGGAACAAGAGACCTTTTTAAAAGTCTCCACTCCCCTGTCCTCCAGCCAGTAGTACCCTCCCATAGGAAAACCATTTTGTCATGTGTTAATGGACTCCTTCAGAGATATTTTATGAATCTATTAGTAAAAAGCAAATAGGCTGCAGACTACATTCACAATCCTGGACCTTTACTTTGCCTACTTAACAGGATAGCTTAGAGGTTATTCCATATAGCAAATAAAATGCTCTCTTGTGTTTCAGATACATGGGATTCCATTTTAAGGATGTGGTATCATTTATTTAACTATTTATCCAATCTTTTGCCCTTATAGATGATGCTATGATGAATTATTTTATATATTCATCTTTCACACATCCAAGTATATCTGTGATAAATTCCTAGAAATGATAAATTCCAGAAATTGCTGGATCAAGATATGTGTATTTGTAATTTTAACTGATATTGCCAAATTGCCCTCAATAAAGGTTATATCAATTTATTCTCACACCAGCATTATACGAGGTCTGTTTCCTCTGCAGTTCAGTCAATAGTGTGTTATACAACTTTTTTTGCAAACTTGAGAGTTTAAAAATGGTATATCAGTGTTTAATTTTTAATTTTCAAATTGCTTACTGTGAGATTTTCAATTTTCTTACTGTGAGATTGAGCATATTTCCAAATGCTTACAAACCATTTGAATTTTCTTTGAAATTAAAAAAATAGTCTGTATTAGAAATAAAAATGGGAAGCTAATAAATTCAGTTTAATATCTTCTTAAAAGGTGATAAGAAACATTAGTGGCAATCACTAATGATTTCCATAGAAGAATATAGATTCTATGTTTTTTCTTGGAGCCTCAATAAGTACAGATCTCTATTCTCTGAAAACATATTCTTTTTAAAAGCTGTATTTTTGCAAGCACTTTGTCAACATGTGTAGGCATATAGATTATCCCCAAAAGCATTTAAGTTATAAAATATTGAAAATAATCATATTAAAAGAGAAAGGGAAAGTGAACAAGAAAATGAGAGTAAATAATAGACAAATAATTATTAAATATTATGTGTTTCTAAGCTTCAGAAGTCTACTGTCATGAATTGCAATTTTTCACAGGATCTTATGTTAAAAGGATTAAGGACAGATTAACAGATTGATGGATAGCTTGGTGGATTAGATTAGATAAATTAGATCAGATTCGATAGATGAACTAGTCTACTGTTTTACGTGCATTCTGTAGAGTGTTCTTTCCCAGGATCACCTTTTCTCTGACATGGTTGCAATGAGTCAGGTTTGCAAAATTTTCTATGGTGCTACAAAGGCTGCCATTTTTAAGGCAAATTAAGATTCTCTGAGAATAAGTAAATGATTACATTCTTCAGAACATGACCCAATAAATGACTGGAGTTCTCAATTCTACTCACCAATATATATATCAATCTTTTCCAAGTAACCAGCCTATGCTATTTATTTCATGCTTGCATCAATGATTACTTACTCAAGAAGTTAATTAATTATCTGTTGCCAAAATGAATAGTAAATATTTCTCAACACTTTATTTCTAGTCTTCAAGATCAAATCATATTCCTTAACTATAACCCCTAAAATTGATCATAGTTAAAATTTAAAAATTAATTACTCAGTTCAAAGAATCTCTAAGGAAAGTTTCAATTGGATATACGTTGGCAAAGTCAATCTCTCTCAGAAATGGACTAGTTGTAGGCATTCTGGATGTGAATTAAGCATCAACAGAAATTAGTCATGACTGGAATAAGTAAGTTCAAGTTAAACTTTTTTTTTTTTTTTTTTCGGTACGTGGGCCTCTGAGTAGTATTTCACAGTATGGATGTACCCCAGTTGGTTAAGTCATTTACCTGTTAAGGGACATCTGAGCTATTTCCAGGTTTTGGCTATTACAGATAAAACTGCTAAGAGCAATCATGTACGGGTTTTTACATGAACACAGTGTTCATTTCTCTGGAATAAAACGTACGAGTACAACTGCGAGGTGTATGGCTCAATGTTTAGTCTTAAAAAGCTGCCAGACTGGCTTCCAGAGTGACTGTGCAATATTTTTATTTCCACCAGCAATGTATGAATGATTCAGTTTTTTTCACATTTTTGCCAGCATTTGGTATTGTCACTATTTTTTATTTTGGCCATCCTGATAGGTGTAGAGGATATTTTTATTGGCCACTGAACACAGAGCTAACAACCAGATATTTAGATTGTCTGCCACGAGTTTTCTGTTTGATCCTGAGCGAGTCATTTCCTCTCTGGCATAGAGTTTCCCTATATATAAACTAGAAAATTCTGAACTGTCCTTTCTATTTTTTTTTTTTAAATTTTATTTTAAAATAATTTTAGACTTACAGAAAAGTTGCAAAAATAGTAGAGACAGTTCATGTAAACCCTTCATCCAGGATCCGCTGATGCTAGCAACACATATAACTACATATAACTATAGTACAATTATCAAAACCAGAAAATTAACATAAGTACAATACTCTTAATTAAATTACAGGCCTTATTTGAATTATACCAGTTTTGTTTTTTTTTTCTCCCAGTATTTTTTTTTAACATCTTTATTGGAGTATAACTGCTTTACAATGGTGTGTTAGTTTCTGCTTTACAACAAAATGAATCAGTTATATATATATATACATATGTTCCCATATCTCTTCCCTCTTGCGTCTCCCTCCCTCCCACCCTCCCTATCCCACCCCTCCAGGTGATCACAAAGCACTGAGCTGATCTCCCTGTGCTATGCGGCTGCTTCCCACTAGCTATCTACCTTACGTTTGGTAGTGTATATATGTCCATGCCTCTCTGGCGCTTTGCCACAGCTTACCCTTCCCCCTCCCCATATCCTCAAGTCCATTCTCTAGTAGGTCTGTGTCTTTATTGCTGTCTTACCCCTAGGCTCTTCATGACATTTTTTTTTCTTAAATTCCATATATATGTGTTAGCATATGGTATTTGTCTCTCTCTTTCTGACTTACTTCATTCTGTGTGACAGACTCTAGGTCTATCCACCTCACTACAAATAACTCAATTTCGTTTCTTTTCATGGCTGAGTAATATTCCATTGTATATATGTGCCACATCTTCTTTATCCATTCATCCGATGACGGACACTTAGGTTGTTTCCATCTCTGGGCTATTGTAAATAGAGCTGCAATGAACATTTTGGTGCATGACTCTTTTTGAATTATGGTTTTCTCAGGGTATATGCCCAGTAGTGGGATTGCTGGGTCATATGGTAGTTCTATTTGTAGTTTTTTAAGGAACCTCCACACTGTTCTCCACAGTGGCTGTATCAATTTACATTCCCACCAACAGTGCAAGAGGGCTCCCTTTAATCCACACCCTCTCCAGCATTTATTGTTTCTAGATTTTTTCATGATGGCCATTCTGACTGGTGTGAGATGATATCTCATTGTAGTTTTGATTTGCATTGCTCTAATGATTAGTGATGTTGAGCATTCTTTCATGTGTTTGTTGGCAGTCCATATATCTTCTTGGGAGAAATGTCTATTTAGGTCTTCTGCCCATTTTTGGACTGGGCTGTTTGTTTTTTTGTTATTAAGCTTCATGAGCTGCTTATAAATTTTGGAGATTAATCCTTTGTCAGTTGCTTCATTTGCAAATATTTTCTCCCATTCTGAGGGTTGTCTTTTGGTCTTCTTTATGGTTTCCTTTGCTGTGCAAAAGCTTTTAAGTTTCATTAGGTCCCATTTGTTTATTTTTGTTTTTATTTCTATTTCTCTAGAAGGTGGGTCAAAAAGGATCTTGCTGTGATTTATGTCATAGAGTGTCCTGCCCATGTTTTCCTCTAAGAGTTTGATAGTTTCTGGCCTTACATTTAGGTCTTTAATCCATTTTGAGCTTATTTTTGTGTATGGTGTTAGCGAGTGATCTAATCTCATGCTTTTACATGTACCTGTCCAGTTTCCCCAGCACCACTTATTGAAGAGGCTGCCCTTTCTCCACTGTACATTCCTGCCTCCTTTATCAAAGATAAGGTGACCATATGTGCATGGGTTTATCTCTGGGCTTTCTACCCTGTTCCATTGATCTATATTTCTGTTTTTGTGCCAGTACCATACTGTCTTGATTACTGTAGCTTTGTAGTATAGTCTGAGGTCAGGGAGCCTGATTCCTCCAGCTCCGTTTTTCATTCTCAAGATTGCTTTGGCTATTCGGGGTCTTTTGTGTTTCCATGCAGATTGTGAAATTTTTTGTTCTAGTTCTGTGAAAAATGCCGGTGGTAGTTTGATAGGGATTGCATTGAATCTGTAGATTGCTTGGGGTAGCAGAGTCATTTTCACAATGTTGATTCTTCCAATCCAAGAACATGGTTTATCTCTCCATCTATTTGATCATCTTTAATTTCTTTCATCAGTGTCTTATAATTTTCTGCAGACAGGACTTTTGTCTCCTTAGGTAGGTTTATTCCTAGATATTTTATTCTTTTTCTTGCAATGGTAAATGCGAGTGTATTCTTGATTTCACTTTCAGATTTTTCATCATTAGTGTATAGGAATGCCAGAGATTTCTGTGCATTAATTTTGTATCCTGCTACTTTACCAAATTCATTGATTAGCTCTAGTGGTTTTCTGGTAGCATCTTTAGGATTCTCTATGTATAGTATCATGTCATCTGCAAACAGTGACAGCTTTACTTCTTCTTTTCTGATTTAGAATCCTTTTATTCCCTTTACTTCTCTGATTGCTGTGGCTAAAACTTCCAAAACTATTTTGAATAAGAGTGGTGAGAGTGGGCAACCTTGTCTTGTTCCTGATCTTAGTGGAAATGCTTTCAGTTTTTCACCATTGAGGACGGTGTTGGCTGTGGGTTTGTCATATATGGCCTTTATTATGTTGAGGAAAGTTCCCTCCATGCCTACTTTCTGGAGGGTTTTTATCATAAATGGGTGTTGAATTTTGTCAAAAGCTTTTTCTGCATCTATTGAGATGATCATATGGTTTTTATTCTTCAATTTGTTAATATGGTGTATCATGTTGATTGATTTGCGTAATTTGAAGAATCCTTGCATTTCTGGAATAAACCCCACTTGATCATGGTGTATGATCCGTTTAATGTGCTGTTGGATTCTGTTTGCTAGTATTTTGTTGAGGATTTTTGCATCTATGTTCATCAGTGATATTGGCCTATAGTTTTAACTTTCTATGAATCTAGGACAAAAACAGACTTTTATGGGTGATTATGAAGGTTGAGAACCTAAGAAGAGTCTGTAAATTATTCTTCTAACAGAAAAAAAAATTAATTCTCTTACTGAATAGGAAATTATCTTTCTTTAGAACCAGGTAACATGTGAGCCCTAGGATGTATTATTTTCCCCCAAATAACCCACTGCATAGAGTAAGCTAATTTACTTCCTCTAAGATGAACTCCAAGAAAGTCTCCCCTTTGACCCACCTGGCAGTAGAAATCACCTTAACCTCCATGACAACTTTATTTATGAAGACTCTTTTTCTCTAAAGAATTTGAAATTCTAGGTAGATGTTATTAAGCTTCAGAAATGCCTCGTGGCATAGAAAAGGGACACCAACAATTTCAAGAAAGCCAAACACTGCCTCTGTAAAAATGGGTTCAGGGTCAGACGAGACCAGATTTCATGTTAGACCTGCGATTGTCTGTGTTGATGCCGGAGCTGAGAAGGTGATTAAAAACTAGCTTTCCTGCATCACTTGGCTCCTAGACTTCAAATGTCACTTGGAAATAACGTGCCAATGAACTTCTTTATTGAATCTTTGAGCATCATCCCAGTCCATGAACACAAAGAGGTACAAAGGCAAATGATGGAGAGGGAAAATAATAAAAACAGAATAATAATAAAAAAAAAACCCAGTAGCTAATCTTACGTAGTCTTCTGTAGGTTCCTTTCTTAGGCTCACTTGATGCACTGTTACAGGCACAGACTTCTGGGATCCACCGCTGACTGACTGACGCACAATCTTAGAGGGTAGAATCTAGGAGCATGTACCTTGAACAAGCTCTCCAGGTGATTCTCACTAGCAACCCAGTGTCATCCCATGGCCTAGAATTTGGGAACTGCTAATGTAGAGCAACACTTTCATTTTATAGACAGAGAACTCAGGGCTAGAAAGAATTTTTCCCCGATAAGTCAAGGTCATGCATTCAATAACTAACAAAGACTGAACTAGAACTCTGTTGCCCTTTATGTGTACTTAACCCTTTGTGACACATGGTCTCTAACAAAAAAAATCCACTTTTTTTTTTTTTTTCAGGAAACTGAGGCTCAGCCCGGTTCTAAACTTCATCCTTCATCCATCCCACAGCTGAGGCTAGGGCTATGTTTCACACCTGTGGGCTAATTTCCAATCCTTGTTTTCCTTCAAAATTTTGCCTCAGTATTTTGAAACAATATACTCAACTGGCCCCAGTCCTGATTCTGGAGTTCATAAATATCAAGTCCTTCTTGTTAGCAGTCCATTCCTTATTTTATCCACCCCCCCCACCCCGCTTCCCAAACTATGGCCAACTCTTTTTGCCTTTGTTCTCACAACAGGGATCTTCTTCTGCTAACCTGCCTCATAATTCCAACATCCCCTGTCCATTTGATGACCTTAATATTTTTTCAGTTCCCCTTTCATAGAGAAAAGTCTTATTCCTAAAACTCAGGCCAGTGGCTAAGCCCTATTATTCTCACGACAACTGCCAGACGTTTGAAACTGGCCCACCCCAGATCACCCATCATTACATTTCGCCCGATTGGAATATAATGCTATTTCATCCAATGTATCGCTCCTGGCTTCCCATGACAACTGCTTAACTATAACTGAAAATCTTGCTAACATCATTTTTTCACCAGATTGAGCCCCTATCTGCACCCAAAGCTGGATAATTTTCCCAAACCCTTGTACCACACCAGTCAACAAGTCTAGCACCAGGATGTTTCAGTCTACTCATTTCTGCACATCTTGCTGAAAGTAAGTGGCCTTGTCTAGCTAATCCTGAGCTCTGACAAATATCATGCCACTTCCCACCCTCTTCTGTAATTGCCTATATTCCCTACTAGACACAGCACAATGAAGGCAAGGGGCAGAGTCTATTACGTTTACCACTGTATTTCTAGATGTAAGGCAACGGAACAGAAACCAGGAGACTCAAGAGGGAGCAAAAGATTTTTCAATAAATGATGGAATGTAAACCTATGAATTATTTGAACATTTGCAAAGTGGTCAGGGGCCGGAGGGAGCACTGCCTGGGGTCTTCCCATGTCAGCGGGAGCTGGGGGCAGGAACTCATCAGCAAGTAGAATCTTAAAATCTTAAAATTCCAGCAACACCTATTCCTTTTATTCACTTGGTAAATCGCTGAACAGCTCTATTTCAGTTTCTGTGTTACAAAAGAACACAACTCGTAGTTCTCTCAGGAGAGCCATGAAAACAAATTAGCCAGTATGTACTAAATCATCTGATAAAGAACTGAGCTAAATAGCTTTACACATACATTTTCTCCTGGAACTGCAGATTACACTCACTACATGGTAAATGGTGTTCCTTTACCACCATCTAATCCAGATCAGAAAGGAATGAGAAGGTGTGTTTTACTAGGAAAAAGTGAGTAGTCATTGAAAAGCTGAGCACAAAATTCAAACACCCACTTAGATTTTTATTTTAACTGATGTATGTATCTTACTCATTAAACCATAGCATAACAGTTTTGCTTATCTGTGGGGAAAAAGAAATGATTCTGACTAAATGAAAAACACTGCCAGGGAGTACAAATGCACTAACCATTCCATTTTGGCCAGAACACTCATTCTTCCCCCAGTAAGTACATGTCTGTAAAATTTTGTTGCCATTAAGTTTCAAATGCCAAGAAGGCAAAATTCTCCTGTGAGATAGCAAGCATAATGTGCCTCAAGCTTTCCTGGACACGTAGTTAATGCAAGGCAACTGTTTGAGATATTTCACAGCCCTAGAAAATTGGTATTTAAATTTGCAAATACTTGTAGAGCACTTTACAACTGACAAATCTCTTCTTAATTCTATTCTGGTTCATTGACACCAGAACTCTGAGAGGTAAGCATCATCATCCTGATTTTACAATGAAGGAAGTTAAGGTTTGAAAGTGTATTTGTTTCCTAGGGCTGCCATAACAAAGTACCACAAACTGGGTGGCTTAAAACAACAGAAATGTATTCTCTTACAGTTTTGGAGGCTGAAAGTCTGAAATCAAGGTGTCACCATGGTTGGTTCCTTCTGGAGGTTCTGAGGGAGAATCTGTTCAGTGACTCTCTCCTAGCCTTTGGTGGTTGCCAGCAATCCTTGGTGTTCCTTGGCTCACAGATGCATCACTCCAATCTCTGCCTTTGTCTTCACATGGTGTTTTCCTCTGTGTCCTCTCCTCTTCTTATAAGGACACCAGTCATTGGATTTAAGGCCAACTCTAATCTAGGATGACTTCATCTTAACTTAATTGCCTCTACAAAGAGCCTATTTCCAAGTGAGGTCACATTCAGAGTTTCTGGACAGACATGAATTTTGGGGAGACACCATACAACCCACGACAGAAGGTTTAAATGATTTCCCCAAATCATACAGCTAACAGGCTGTGAAGCTGAAACCCAAACAAAAGTCTATAGATCCCACATTCAAATCACATACTTTTTTCATTAGGTTATGCTGCCCAGGTCACACTAGTCTGGATGTGCAGCTGTAGCACTAGAGTCATTCTGTACCACCCTGCAAAGAGACCTTGCTTCATTCAACTTGTTTAAACGACAATAATCAACACAGAATTAAATACCTGTGCAGTCCCCTGCAAAGCCTACAGCAGCTTCCTTCAGCCAACAGCAGAAAGCCCATGAAACTCGATTCACAACTGACCATCACTCCCAATAATCGCTCTCACATCTCAGCATCTTTTCATGTACCTTTACGTTCAAACAAGATGAGTTACCCAACTGCCCCATCCTCTCCTCTTCTGCCTTTTCATAGGTTTATATCCTTGTTTATTCTCCTGGAATGAAATGTCTTTCCCCTCAGTCCATATCTGCATGCTCAAAACCTGTTTAACTCCAAATTCATTCCGAAAAGCCCATGCCAGATATAAATTTCTCTATGCCTTCATTTCCCAAGCACTGCCTCTTTGCTTTATGATGGTATTAACCAAAATCTAATTTACATAATAATTTCCTTCCTTCCTTCCTCTTTTTGTATATAAAGTACTTGCACATATACATGTATGCATACACAAACATGCACACACAGGAACATATGTACATATATGCATGTGCGCGCACGCACACACACACACACACACACACACACACACACACACACACACACCCCTAGGTCCAAAAGTAGATGCTAAACTCTTAGAAAGGAGGGCTCACATCTACTTCGCAGAGTGGATATAGCAGTACACTCTACCAGGAAGGCGTTCAATAAATCATGATAAATGAGTAAATGCCTTTATATATATATAATTGTGAGAGATTAAAAATGATTGTAAGTATAAGCTCATACTTAATAAGTAATGAGAACTGTTATAAAAATACCATGACCTATTACTACAATCACAAAATAATTGGAAAATTCTTACAATTTAAAATAATCAGAGTTATAACATGATTTTAGGATCTGTCCAAATCACTCACTCTGTCCAAACCTCTGTTTCAATGTTCAGAATGTTAAATTTTTTTCAAGTATCTCCAGACTCATATCTCTTCTTCCCTCAGGCAAGCCTGGTTGTGTTTAAGACTCTCTCTGTCAAAATCATTAAAATCCCCACAGATTTTGATGTTAAAATTAATGGTATATATGTCATACAGCGTTAGCACTTTACTTAAGTACAACCTAGTAGAGGCCTGCTGATTTTGCAACACTACTTTACCAACCTTAATAACTTGGCATTGGATCCCCTAGGTATAACAGGACCTAGCAGTGCTTGACCTTAGTAAATTTTTATAATGATTGTGACTTGCCCTGAGGTTGTGTATACACTAAGCCAGAAACAAAAGAGACCAGTCCGTTATCTGATATCATTTCAGCCAATAAACTGATCCTTTAACATCTCAGCAGCACATTTTTTCTTTCTGTTCTTTTTTATGTGGGGGCCATTATCTCAGGGCTACAGTGATGATGCTGAACTTCCATGAGAAAGTGTGGATAAGATGTAGAACTGATTCTCTTTTAATCAATGGAATCATATAATCCCATGATAAGACTTTAAAGATCATCTGGTCATCACTCTTAATTAAAGATGTCTATATCGTAGTACGTTATACGTTGTGTCCCTACCTTGGAGATAGCAAACAGGTTTTTCTCTCTTGACAAATGCTACCAACTGACATTTTTTGCTCTACCTGCAGCAATGCATTAAAGATGATTCTGAGACTACACCTGGGATCTGGAGGGTAAATGGCACATATATACTCCAATAAATATTTATAAAATCTAAATTCATGACATACTTAGGACCTTAATTCTCAAATACAATTATGTACAGAATATCACTTTATAACATATGTTATATGACTACAAAGATACCATACTAATACTACCACTAGTAGACTAGATACTCTTAGATTGTTAGTTCTGAATATTCGGATATTTTGACATAGCTTCCCTATGGTAGCCACTACCCACCCATGGCTACTTAAATTTAAATTAGCTGAATTTAAAATCTGAAGTTCACTTCTTCAGTCTCACTTCAAGTCCCACATTCCAAGTGTTCAATCAACCACACCCAGCCAGTGGCTACTGTGTTGGATGGTGCAGATACAGAACACTTCTGTCACTGCAGAAAGCTCTACTCAACAGCACTGCACAATTTTCAACAACCAAAATGAAACATCATCAGTTCATGACGTTGAAATCCGCACAAATTAACCCTTAACAAATGGGTTCATAAATTTCTTCCAAGGTGACATTTCTTCTCTCCTTCATGAGTCAGGGATATAGTAGGGGCTGGTCTCCTGCAAACAAGTGTGGGTGCCTGTGAGTGTGTCAGAGTTGGGGTGGGGAGGGGCAAAGAGTCATAGCTATCGGCTGCTCTGCCTGCTGAGTCCTTCTCTGCTATCAAGTGACTTAGCCTCGCTGATCAGCAGAGATGACTTCAGGGAACTGCACCCTAATGACTCAGGCATCCAGGAGAAGAAGAGAGATGTTATCAGAGAGGTCTGTTCTAAAATTCTGCAGTGGCAGAATTCACAACTGAAAGCACAAATGGAAACTAGGATATTCAGGGTGGCCAGGGTGTTTGGAAAGGCAGAGAGCGGAGAAGGGTGATGGCAGTGTGAGTGCACTAGTGAGAAGGGAGGTGGCAGGAAATCAAAGACCAACTGGGCTGCACAGAATTACCTGGCAAACCACCTTTAGTCTGATTATCATAGCCCCACTGTGGATGACTGAAAGAACAGCTGATAAAGAGATGTTTCTTTTATTCTTTTTATAACTTCTCTCTCCTGCTCCTATTCCTTTGGATAAGGCAAAGGAAATCTTGCTAAATGCTGACAATGCTTTTGGCTGGTGTTGTAATGACACTTCAGTGGTGCCAAGTTCCTCTTGCCCTCTTCTCAGGACTCCCATAATAGCCATGCTCTGCACCTCTCCTTTGGCCTCCAATGCATGGGCTGCCTGGCATTTCTCTTAACCCTTTCACTCTTGTGTCCTTTCAGCCTAAATACAACTGTGGGCTGTGGGAGGACAGGACTGTGTCACACTCGTCTTTCTGGCCAATATGACAGGTTTTGACATAGTACCCCCAAACCACTGGAGCCAAAATGGCATTGCCATTGCATGGGGGGCTCTGGAGTCCGCCTAGGCTTAAATTTCACCTCTACTATTTGCTAGCCATGTCTTTCTTTCAGAGAGAGACAGAACTACCTGCTCTAAGCCTCTGTTCCTCCTCTGTTAAACGGGGATAATATTTTGGGTTGGCCAAAAAGTTCGTTCGGGTTTTTCTGTAGTTACGTAATTATGGAAAAACCTGAACGAAATTTTTGGTCAACCCAATAGTAGCTCCAGGTTATGGTTAAGTTTAAAAGAGATAATAAAAGTAAAGCTCCTAAGCTCTTAGCACAGTGTTCAACACAAGGTAAATACTCATAATGATCACTGTTGGTGATTAAATAAATACTGAGTAAACCCAACTGCTTGAATTTTCCCTGTGCCTGATGATAGATATTTTAGAACTAAGAGAGACCTTACACATTTTCTTGCACAACCTCCATATTTTACATATGAACAAACTGAGAGGTACACAGAGAACGGCAAGTCCTTGCCCAAGTTCATGAGCCAGGCAGTAGCAGAGCAGGGATCCTCAGTGGCAGATTCTCTACTTCATCCGCTGCCTCTCTGAGATCCTTTGGGTGTATGGAGTACACCATAGGCATTGTATGGAGGAAACGTGTCAGGTGAAGGATTCTCTTTATTGTACAAATAACTCAACATGTAAGACCTACAAATAGTAGCAGATAGGGTCACGCCTCTGTCACAGAGTCAGTGAATACATCTTCCCAAATGACAATGACTACACCTTGCGAAGCCTGGCTTTCAGATAGGTAACTTCAACTGTCACACAAAATATTAAGGATGGAGTCATTTTTCAAGTTAGAGGACCCAGGATTGAGTGTTATTCCATCAACACCGTTCAACATACATTTCTGAACACTTACTTTAAAAAATTTTTTGTTTACTAAATAACATGTTTGCACTGGCAATTAGACATTATTCCTGCCTTATTATATATATGTATGTGTGTGTGCATATAAATATATATACATATATATGTACACACATACATACACACACACACATACACACACACACACACACACACACACACACACACTGTATATATGTCTACAATTTTATTCTGTATAGCAATCGAAAGATGCAGGCTCAGCTCTTAACAGTTGTTCCTGAAATTATTTGTGGGTCAGAACTATGAGGTTTCCACAGAGGAAAGAGAAATAGGCATTGGAACTAGCATTTAAAAACCTCTACCTCGTGAAATGGAAAGTGCTAATATTGCACAAATGATTAAGCTTCATTCTCCTCTGTGCCTTCACTCACTCCCCCGGACAGTATGGACTTCAGCAGGCATATTACAGCTCTTTCCCACCTGAGCCACACCTACAGGACTTTAAAGGAGTCCAGACACCCTGGAAGTGAAAATTTGACTACACTAAATACTCAGGAAGGGATAAGGTATTGAGAAAACTTAAGGCAAGTAATTTGCCAAGCATTCCAGTAGCAGTTTCACAGAGTATACGCCCTTTAAATGCTAATTATTTATTTACTGAATATTTTATTTATTTTACAGAGCTTTTATAGTGCTTAAGCCTCAAGAATTAAAGTTGCCTTTGGTCCCAGAGCCTACGATTGAAATCTTCAAAGACTGTTTCTAATAGCTGTGTGTGTGTGTGTGTGTGTGTGTGAGTGTGCGCGCGCGCGCACGCACCCACGCACCCACACTCGTTCAGCTTCATTTAAGATGCAGGATCATAGGATGCCAGCGCTGGAGGGGATCTTTTGTGTCTCCGAGTGTCTTTGAAATTTTCTCCCAAGCAATGAAAAACTTCAGATGCAAATTTAAAAGGAACCTTAATATACATAATAAGAAAAAGCAGTAAATGGGATCTTTGGGCTTATAAATCCAGTGTTTGTTGGAAAATACCTAACTGTTGGGAGAAACCCTGAAGCATCTAGTCTGAGTCTTAAATTCCAAGGGGCAATGAAAACCTTCAGATGCAAATTTAAAAGGAATCTTCATATACAAAAGAATAAAAAGCAATAAATGGGGTCTTTGGGCTTATAAATCATCAGTGTTTGTTGGAAAATACCTAACTGTTGGGAGAAACCTGAGGCATCTGGTCTGAGTCTTAAACTCCAAGGGGCACAGTTTGAGAACCAACGATACATTCCAATTTAATAAGGAGCCTGACACCCAGAAAGAGAAGAAACTTGCTAAGAGGGGAAGAGCTGAGTCTCTAAAGGGGCAGCTTGTCTCCAGCCCAGTGTTCTTTCTATTTTAACATGCCCACTGGCTTTCACATTTTTGTAAGTGGACATTAAATGGCACAACATCTAAAAATTGCAATCCCTTCCCAGCTCATTTACATACCATGGAAGAGGGACATAGGGTCTGTCTCCAAAGGCTCTTATCCAAACTACAATGTTGACCAACATAAAAGATCAATTACAACTATTAGCAAATTACTGGATATAACTTTTTTCTTCCTTTAGACACAGCCTTAGCACTGAGAAAATCATAAACAGATATGTTACTAAATCACTGATCTAATTGGAAAAAAGATTTTCTACTGATTCTGATCTCAGAGAGGCAGCAGTGAGCAGTGGTGTGAAGCGAGATCTTAGTTCCCTGCCCAGCAATTGAACGTAGGTAACCTGGATGAAAACCCTAGCCACTAGACCACCAGGGACTAAAGGCTAGAAGCAGAGTGCCCTTGGCTCTTGCCCCCACTGAAAAATGCATTTCTCAAGGAGACAAAAACTGTAAAAACAGGCACAAAGTTTATTATTAGAGACACAGTAGAACAACAAGTGGGAGAGCACACAGAGAAACCGTTTGTTAAGACAGAAGCAAGGCAGAGATGCACACCTGGAGAGAAAGGGTGTGGGCGTCCTCCCTAATGAGGAGGAGCCCAGGAAAGAGGTGGTTAAGTCATCTATATAGGGCAGTTCTTCCTCCAGGTCTTTGTTTACCTTTGGCCAATTACCTGGTTTCTTTTCCCACACCTGACCTCCCCTAGGACCCTCCTCACCATGCGTGTGCAACATTTTTCCAAGATGGATTCCAGGCCAGAGGCCTATGAGGGGGCCTTGGCATCACATATTATGAGGTGGTGCTCCCTCCTTTTTGACCCCAAAGAGCCTTTCTGCACATGTGCAGTGTCTCCCTTGCCCCAAGGATGAGAAACATATGACCTCTTGATCCCTTACTCCAACAGGGTTTAGCCCCTCTCTGTTCCTGCCATGACTGTATCTGCAAGTGCCCTCAGGAGACAAAGCCTGGCTACTTACCCTGTGTCTGTTGTTATTCCTATTTCGAAGTGCAAACAGGAGGCTGGTTGTAAATATCTAACCTGGAGCACACCTATCTCCTGTCTCAGGCAATGCAAAGAGGAGGCTAGTTTTAAGTGTCCGGGCTGAAGCCCATCTTTTTCTCGCCCCAAGAAATGTAAACAGGAGGCCAGTTGTAAATGCCTAGCCTGGAGCCCATCTATCTCCTGTCTCAATTCTTTTTCATACTGATGGCCAGTGTTACTAATAAATACTAATAAACTATATAAACATCTAAGAGAGGGTGGCAGTGACTGTACACCTAATGACTCTGGGGGGAAGGAGGAGGGAAGACTGCATTAAAACGAGACCTGTAGCTTCATGCGCTCTGCAAACAAATTCAAATGTCAACTTGTTCCAAAATTACTGCCGTAATATCCTAATGGCAAAACACCTACTGAGAAACACCTAGAGGAAATAATAAACAATAATAGCTCTTAGCAGTTGAATAATACATTTTATCCATGGATTTGAAGTTTCTTTGGAAGCATTCACTAATTAAATTTCACCACATGCCCACAAGGTAGGTATTAGTTCCATTTCATAGACGTGCTCATTTAGTATGAATTATAGCCCATGTTCGTGGGAATATTGGATAGGAAAAATCCCACTGACATAAAATGTTTTCAGGTTCACTAGGCAATGCAATGATAACATGGAAGTACCCTAAGTGATAGCTAGGAAACATTGAAGAATTTAATGCACACCCAAAACATCTCAATTAATACAGAGAAACTTGAGAACCAAGAAAAACTGAGCCCATCAGGATGCAAAAATCAACCTGTAGTTATAAATGTGTTTAAAATATTAGAAGCCAAAAGCCTGCTGAGAGAAGTGCTTTCATAGGTGTATTTTATATATCACATATAAGTATAGATGGACCCCAATAGAGGGAGGTTATCCAGAACCATTAATCCACAAGATGTGAGAGAAGGAAAGCTCCTAAGAGATTGTAAATGCATCTGCCTTGTTTTACAGGAAGAGGAATGAGGCTCAGAGTATAATGGTGGCGCAGTCAGGCCAGTCCTGCATAGAAAACGTTAAACACTTGAGTAAATAAATCAAAATTTTGATTAGTAGAAGTTCATTTTTCTTGATAACAAATCTGTTCTAAACTAGTGGTTGGCAAACTATGGCCAATAGGCCAACTTTGTCCTGCAGCCCATATTTGTAGTTTTCACTTTTTCAAAAAGTTGAAAAATAAAGAATAATATTTTGTGATAAGTGAAAATCATGAGATTCAAATGTCAGCACTCATAAAGTTTCATTAAAACACAGCTGTGCTCATCTGCTCGTTCTTTGTCTACAGCAGCTTTCACACTAAAATCATAGAGTTAAATAGTAGAGCTGAGAGCATGTAGTGCACTGAGCCTCAAATATTCACTCTCCAGGGCTTTACAGAAAAAGTTTACTGAGAGATGTAGAAACATACAGTACCAGCAACAGACTTATCGAAGTTTTACAACTGAATGGATTAAACAGTCCCAGATTTGTTCAGAGAAAAAAAAAATGACACATTTTAGAGCTATGTTATATATTTGTGTCTGCAAATAGATTGTCTTTTGTTTATAAACTAGAGATAATCAAATTTTGATTTATCTTTATTTTATTTACACATCCATGAGTTTATCAAACTGTTTCATCGAAGATATCAAACGTCTGAGAATTTTTCCTGACTTCTCAGCAATCACCACCCCCTTCCCAAACCATATTTTATATGGTTCTTTACTGTTTAAAACATTTTCACATCCATCATTCCATTAATCTCTCACAAAAATCATGAGGTGCCCATGGAAAGAACTACTATTTTTGCTTTACAGATGGGGAAACTGAGGCTCAGAGCATTCACATGACTTTCCTAAGAGCCCTGCACACTAAGCAAAAGATTCCTGCCCTGACCCAGAACCCAGAGGCTCCTGGGAAGGAACCACTCCATCTGAAGGTGCAAACACAGTCATAGCTCAGATTAGAAAAGCCAAAGACATAATAAATGTGAGATTATAAAAACACAAGTTTTAATTCTTTCCTGTGCATGTTTGTCTCTGAAAGAACTACCTTGGAAGGATTGTCCCTGTTTGGCTGGAGAGAGAGTTAAGGGGTACTTATAACTTTTTGTTTGAAATTTGTACCATGGGCATATTATTATTTATTCAGAGAATAAGGTTTTTATATTTCCAAATTAATATAGGATAACCAAGCTGCAGCATGTCCTGCCAGTAAGAACTGCCTCTTTCTATTTGAGGAAATATTTCATATGGTTCCAATTGTCCCCAAGGAAAAGAGAATTTCCAATCAAATGTTAATCTCAGGTCAGCACAGCCCTTTCCATGAAGCCTGTTTTAATGGGCCATTTACTTGTAGCTTAAAGAAAATGATGCAGGACATCACTGCTGTCTGTCACTATGCCAGCCCTGGCAGGCAACTGATGAGGGGCTTGAAGGAATGTCCTGATTAATCCATCTTGAGTGTTTTCTTTCCTTGTAGTTCTTTTTACTACTAAATGCTAATGATTTACAGAAAGACCAGGTATCAGTTACACTGTCTTACTAGCAGCAAATTGCCTTGCAATATATTCACTATCATTATGTGTTTCTTTTTAAAAATGTTGCACAAGAGTTTTCTGCACATAGTTGGCAATCATGATTTTTTTAAAAATTCAGAATAGAGTTAAAATTATTAGGGCAATTCTTTACTCTTCAACTCTTCTGAAAATGTTGGGAATTCTCAAGGATAGATAGGTAGGTAGGTAGGTAGGTAGGTAGATAATAGACAATCTCTAGCTAGCTGGAATGCATTATTGATGCTGGAATGCTGGAGAATTATAAAATTACAAACATTACGACTGAATGTATACTACAGATCATCTAGTCCAATCGTCTTAATCAGTGAGGAAACTGCCACCAAAGATGATTTTGCCCAATGTGAGTCTGAAAGCAAAAGTTATATATACATTCAATTTGCCTGCAATCTGGCCTCAACCTACATTTTTAATCTTATCACCCATTAGCTCTGCTTCATGCAAACTATACCCACTATCCTTTGGCCCACTCCCCATACAACCATGTTATGCTTTCGCCTCCTTGTTCTTTCTATATAATATGAAAGTTCTTTCCTCTTACTTTTCACATTCATATCCTGCCCACTCTTCAAGACTCTACTCCTCTGAATTCCTAATGCATTCTATTGGTGGCCATTTCCAATGGCACTTTGATTCATCTATACTTCCGATTTTCACTGTTTTATATGAATGATAGGCTTATGAATAATTAACATTTTTTAACTGTTGCCAGACCACATTTTTTTAAACCAAAAAGACTGTTATACAATAGAAGGTTTTTGGTGTCTCAATTCTGGTGAAATAATAGAAGACGAAAAAATATTTGAGCTCCTACACAGCATCCATTAGCTCTCACATAGTGGGTTGTGATTGCTCAGGAGTTTTCATGTTCAGGGATCTCAGGGACACTTGAGTTACTTAAGAGTAACTTGAGTAGCTCAAGTAACCCTAAAACTTTTAAGTCTAAAAGAACTTAAGGGAACTGCCAGGCCAAACTTCTAGTCTTACACATAAAATACAGAGGTCTGAAGAGGTAAAGTGACTTAACCAGAACTAAAACCTGGGTTTTCTGGCATCCTATGCCCATACTTTCCCCATTGATTATACTGCCTCCCCTCACATTCTTTCTTAGTTAGTGATGTCTACTGTTGAAACGTAAACATGTGTTTGGGTGCTTTTCTCCTGTTAATACCATGTACGTACAGTGTTAGAAGATTCCTCAAGAAACCATAACTTCATTACACAGCTTAGTCAGGACATACCTCAGAGATCATGGAGTCTTGTTTAAATCCTCTAAGATTTTTGGATCTGGTCTTCACCCAGTCCTCTCTCTAACCACAGTAGATGAAACTCCTGTCATATCTCTTCCATTCCTATTTGTACAGTTGTCTTTCTGGACTCCCTTATAATTTTATGTTTACTCCTATTTTATTGTATTGTAGTTTAATCATGATTTACCAAAAATCAATTTTTATTTAATCAATGATTCAACAAATATTGTTAGCATATGTCAGTCACTGCTCTACCCCAGGACAACAGTTACTTCTGCTACTGTTCAAAATAATATGATCAATAATTACTGTTAATGGTAAATGCTTACTGTATTCTAGGTATGTATGAGGCACTTTACACACATGGGCTCACTGAAAATGTTAAATGGCTCATCCAAAGTCTGGGACCACAAGTAGGGATCAGGATTTGAACCAAAGTCTGTCAACTTCCGAAGCTCAAGCCTTCAAGAGAGTAGTTTTTGCTCTTAAAGGATTTGTGTCTAGTATCAGGGAGAGATTCTAGCACAGTTATTAAAGCAGTGTGGTGCATGCTATCATTCAGCCAAGTATGTGGGGTCATTGAGCACAGGGGAAGGAACTCTAACTCTTCAGAGGGCAGTCAGCCAAATCATTGAGGAATATAGGGCATTTAGGCAGAATCTTAAAGAATGACTAGAAGTTTGTAAAGCAGACAAGAGAAAGAGGGTTTTGTGGACAGAGGGAACCCTATGAGAAAGGGTGCGTGGTTTTTAAAAATAGCATGTTTGGGGCTTCCCTGGTGGCGCAGTGGTTGAGAGTCCGCCTGCCGATGCAGGGGACACAGGTTCGTGTCCCAGTCCGGGAAGATCCCACATGCCTCACGGAGCGGCTGGGCCCGTGAGCCATGGTCTCTGAGCCCGTGCGTCCGGAGCCTGTGCTCCACAACGGGAGAGACCACAACAGTGAGAGGCCCGTGTACCGCAAAAAAAAATAAATAAATAGCATGTCTGGGGGACTGAAGAAGTCTGGCATAATTGGGATAAATGAGAAAACGGTTCCTGCTGAAGCTGAAGAGGCAGGCGGGGCCTTACAGGCTGAGCCGTGGAGTTGGGACCGCATCTGCAGGGAATGGATCATCACTGAAGGCTTTGAAGCAGAATACCATAGCCAAAGTTTAGACTGAGAAAGATCACAGTGGTGTGGACTATGGATTAAAGAAGACCAGAAAGAGAGAGACAGAGAAAGTTAGAAAGATATCACAACAGCTCAACTGAGAGAAAATGAGAACTCGAACTAAGATAGCGGTGATAGAAATAAAAAACATATCAAAGGGATGTTTAGGAAACTGAATCAACTGAACCTTAAGTCCAATTAGATATGAAGGACTAAAGAAAGAAAGGAATCTAAGGTTACGCTCAGGTTTCCCACTTAGATAATAAGAAGCCATGAAAATGGGCAGGTAGACCTGAACTTGGAGAGGAAAGCTCACGAGCCCCGTTTCAGAAATGCTACCTTTGGTGTATGTGATGAACATCTGGACAGAGATGTCAAGATGGCAGCCCACACTAGAATGGAGTGTCACATAGGTTTGGGAGAGAGATGCCAAATGTGCAATCATCAGGGCACAAGTGGTAATTAAAGCCAGTTGTTTATTAAACACCTATTATTATGCCAGAAACTGTTTTTTTTATTTTTTAAATGATTTATGTATTTGTTTTTATTTTTGGCTGCGTTGGGTGTTCGTTACTGCGTGCGGGCTTTCTCTAGTTGCGGCGAGCGGGTCTACTCTTTGTTGCAGTGCACGGGCTTCTCATTGCGGTGGCTTCTCTTGTTGCAGAGCATGGGCTCTAGGTGCACGGGCTTCAGTAGCTGTGGCATGCGGGCTCAGTAGTTATGGCTCGCAGGCTCAGTAGTTGTGGCCACGGGCTTAGCTGCTCCGTGGCACGTGGGACTTTCCTGGGCCAGGGATCAAACTCATGTCCCCTGCATTGGCAGGTGGATCCTTAACCACTGTGCCACCAGAAAAGCCCCAGAAACTATTTTAAAAGGCAGGGATATGGCAGTTAACAAAACAGATTAAAAAAAGAAGTCTAGGGCTTCCCTGGTGGCGCAGTGGTTGAGAGTCCGCCTGCCGATGCAGGGGACACGGGTTCATGCCCCGGTCCGGGAAGATCCCACATGCTGCGGAGCAGCTAGGCCCATGAACCATGGCCGCTGAGCCTGCACGTCCAGAGCCTGTGCTCCGCAACGGGAGAGGCCACAACAGTGAGAGGCCCGCGTACTGCAAAAAAAAAAAAAAAAAAAAAAAGTGTAGCCCTCTTGGAGCCAACATTCTAATGGAAATTATATTTTAGAGAACACAGATAAATCCACAATTACAAATTCTGTTAAGTGCCACAGAGGAAAAGTAGAGAGTGCTATAATAACGAATAACAGGGGACATGTAATCTATACTGGGGTCAGGGAGGGGGATAGTCAGGGAAGGACTCTCTGACCTATGAGGCATTTAAGCTGAGACCTACAGCCTGATAAAGGGCTAGGTAAGTGAAAAACATTCCAAGTGGGAACAGTATATGTAAAGACCTGAGGCCAGAGTTAGTTGTATTCAAAATACTGAAAGAAGGCTGATGTGGTTAGAACATGATGCATGAGCCCAGGATAGAGAGATAGGAAGAGGTGAGTTTAAGCAGACCTATTCATTCATCCAGCGAAGGTCTGTAGTTTGAAACACTATCAATCAATCAATCATCAATCAAATCATGGGATATAGAAAAACACTTAATTGAAAGGGGCAGGGGATGAAAAAGCTACAAAAGAAACAGATTTTTATAATTTCTGACACAGTATGGTATCTAATAATGAGCCCCTCTCACTCAATTAATATAAATAAAGGAGTCATTATTCACAGCTAATTCTTCCACAAGAAGCATTCTCTTCTAAGAGTTTGGAAGAGGGATTCATGAGGTACTTTGGTGAGACTAAAGATCTCATGGAATGCACAAACAAAATCTGGTATATCCTTACAATGGAATGCATAAAAAGAAATACCAATATGTATTGCAACACAGATGAACCTGAAGACATTTTGATCGGTGAAATAGGCCAGGCACAAAAGACCACATATTGTACGATTACATCAATATGAAATGTCCATAACAGAAAAATCCTTAGAGACAAAAATTAGATTAATGGTTGCCAAGAAAAATAGAGAGTGACTGCTTAATGGATGCGCGGTTTTCTTCTACAGTGATGAAAATGTTCTAGAATTTGATAGTGGTGATGGATGCACAACTCTATGAATATACTAAAACTCACTGAATCGTACACTTTAAAAGGGTGAACTTTATGGTATGTAAATTATATACCAATAAAGCTGTCACTAAAAAAAATCATATGGGACACCTTCCTGCCTTCTATCGGTCTCAAGAGATGATAGACAGACACATAGATAGATCTAGATAGCTTGCTTATACAGTATTTTACCAGAATTAATTTTTTGAAGCTGATATTATCTTTGACGAGCTGTGGCTGAACAAGTTATGTCTATATTTAATAATAACTTTGGAAGTTCAGTTCTATGATATTAATTTTTTACCTGGACAGATGCTGGAAAAGCTTTCAGTAATCCATCACATAAATAAAGTGAAAAAGACAGAGTCCATATGTCTCATAAAACATTGCCACTTACTATCCTGTAAAGGTACTATCAAGGAATCTTATCCCTTGTGCTGAATGATAAGGATGATAGAATAAAAACGAGGCAGAGCTATAATACACTGGGGCTTTAATGAGGCTTTGGATTCTATCCCACATGACATATTTATCAATGAACCAGAAGATGTGTTTCACACAAAATTTATCCTTCCAGTACTAACCTACTAGTTTATTTCGGTCAAATAAATGGAGAGGGATTTAAATTCATCCAACATTTTGAAAACAGACAAGGTAAGATTTAAAATTTTAATATATTTCCAATGTGAGAAACGCAGTGACTTACCAACATATTGAGTCCCCCTAATGTCAAATACTCAAGAAATATTGAGAAACAAGTAGTCTTATCAGTTTTTCAGTCTTCCCTTGACAGCCAATAATTAAAGAATGGTTACCTGGAATTCATATCAATATGCGGAACTTGGCTTGACACTTTTATTATGCTCATTTAGAGAAAAATAGATACATGAATATATGTGGTGGAGTTTGCATCTAATTAGCAAATTCCTTAGAAAATGAGATGCACATAAATGAATAAGTAAATAGATAAGCAAGCTAGCAAACTAAGTAGAGGAGCTGCTCAAGAAGCAGCAGCTTGAAAATATTTATGAATAAAAACAGTATTTTATAGGTCTCAAAGTATTTTCATATCTATTAACAAATTTGACCTTCACATCTGCTTTGTGAAATAAGTAGAACAGAAAGAGCCCCTCTTCACAGAAGCCGAAAATAAGGCTTAACAGGGGAAGGCCACTTTGTGCAGACTCACACTTCTGCACAAAGTGGCATATCCAGTTGTGTGCCAACCCACGTCTTTCAACCTCAAGGCCAGTGCATTTCTCATATGACACAGTATTCTATTGTTATGCTTAGTACTGTTTTATTATCACAGGATTAAAAGATACGCACAAACATCAGATAGAAAGTAAAGTGAGTAGTGGTTTATGGTATAGTGAAAATAGTCTATGGTATAAAAACTCACTAGTGGCCTAGAAAACAATGTATTTTGAAAAATATATGATTTTGTTGATTTTGTAATTGCTTTTATTTATTTTATAAAGAAAATCAAGGCACTAAGACACCTATATATACATGAGATGAGTGTCTCCTCCCACTATATGGTCAAGTCTCAACTCCATCCTTAATAGTGACAAAGAATATTTAGAATTTTTAAATCTCTCATAATTTTAAATTTTCACATCAGTGGATGCTTTCTCTTTTAACAGAAACAAACTTTTTTTTTTAAACCTACCAAATTGCCAGCCTTGTTGGTTTTTTCTTCTTCTCCAACTAGATAAGCATCTCCTGAATAAATGAGAATTGCCTTGATTTAGGCCATTTACTGGTGATTCTGCTTTCTGCTCCAAAATTTAGGAGAAATATAAAAAAACAAGAAATGCCACCAGAAGGGAGCAATAGAAAGGAAAGAAACACTGGGGAGAAATAATGCTTTCAGAAATCAGAATAATTTATCCTTGAGATAAGGCTTTCAATTGAGTAACAATCCAATATGAACTAAATTTACAGTATAGGGATAGAAGGCAGTTAGGGATTTCCTCAGATGTGGGGTTGATTAATCTCCAAAATGGATTTTCAAGTAGATCAATAAACTCGCCCTTGAAATTATTTCAAGTTATTATCTTTAGGGAATAGAACAATGTTGGGTATGGAGGAAGGGGAGTTTCAATCTTGAGTGTTCACTGCATCATACTGAAAATCAGCACCACCATGGTGTCCAGGTTAAAGGCTTTGAGTCGCTCTACCAAGTTGCAATTATCTCAGCTCTCAGATCAATACATTAAGTGGCCACCATCTGATTTAACTGGTAGTCCCCAGACAGTGGAAAATTCACTACTGTGACCCCACAAGCGATCTCATTTACCCCTCACCCATTAGCAGAGGATTAATCCTAAAGCCTAAACCTCAGCCACTGTGCACAACAGTAGCAACTGTAACAAACAGGGTGACTCAAATGATAACGTGTACTCGATGGGCAGGGGGGGACTGACCCTCCCAAAGTGCAAGAGATCTCATGACTGATTAACTTCCCTGCAAGAGTTCTGCTGCTTAATTAACAGCAGTTTGAATTCTTATTTCATAGATTACCCTGACAATCTAGTTTTCTTATTTTAATTTTGGGTTGTGATAAGTATTCTGAGCTTTATGTGTTATTAAGATTATACTAGGACTTCCCTGCTGGCGTAGTGGTTAAGAATCCACTTGCCAAAGCAGGGAACACAGGTTTGAACCCTGGTCCGGGAAGATCCCACATGCCACAGAGCAACTAAGCCCATGCGCCACAACTGCTGAGCCCACGTGCCACAACTACTGAAGCCCACATGCCTACAGCCTGTGTGCTGAGACAAGAGAAGCCACTGTAATGAGAAGCCCGCACACCGCAACGAAGAGTAGCCTTTGCTCGCCGCAATTAGAGAAAGCCCGTGCACAGCAACGAAGACCCAACGCAGCCAAATAAATCAATTTATTTAAAAAAAAATTATACTAAAATCTCATCTTAAGGTTTTCACTTGTGAATTCTTTTCATATAGGATGATAGTCTTTTCTAAAAATGCAGTTTAAGGTTATTCTGTAGTATATTCCACTCCTTATATCTTACTAGTAGTTTTAGGGGGGAAATCATTGGTTTTGAAGGAAATGCTTTTTCCTTGATAACTTGGCAACATATAAACCTGTTTCCTCCCTCTCTTGCCTACCTTATGTAGGAAACCACTCTGTACTCCTTTTACAGACCACAAGAAAAAGGAACTGGAGAGTCATACAGAAAGCAACAAAGAGAGAAAAGCATCTTCTTTTTTTTTTTTTGCGGTACGCGGGCCTCTCACTGTTGTGGCCTCTCCCGTTGCGAAGCACAGGCTCCGGACGCGCAGGCTCAGCGGCCATGGCTCACGGCCCAGCCGCTCCATGGCATGTGGGATCCTCCCGGACCGGGGCACGAACCCATGTCCCCTGCATCGGCAGGTGGACTCTCAACCACTGCGCCACCAGGGAAGCCTGAAAAGCATCTTCTTTAAGTAAAACCTGACCATGTCACATGACCCCCAAATTGCACATACTCAAAACTCCTTTTTGCCTGAAAATTCAAACTCTTTAATGGCCTTTACAAGGCCTTCCAGGAACTCACCCCTACCTCTTCATCCTCAATTTCAGCCAGTTACCTGTACAAATTCGTCATTCCAGAGACATCAACAGAATTACATTCACCTGAACACGCCATACTGTTACACATCTTCATACCTTTACACCTGCTATTTCTGGTACTGGAACTACCATCCCTTCTCCTAGTTCCTGCTTCAAATGAACTCCTACCCTCTCTGGAAGAGAGCTCCCGGCTGCAGTGCTTCCATGAGCCATCTAAACAACTTACCTCAACCCCTTTGTGCCAACCCTCTGTTATTTATTCCATTATTGCATTTATTATACTTCACTGTAATAATTTAAGTACATTTTCTCATCAGTCTGTTTCTTCAGAAGAAGATCTATATATCCAACTTTGTATCATTAGCAATTAGCACAAAAAATGTTCCATAAAAGCTCCTTAATGAAGCTGAAGTATTCATGACCTAAAGAATGAAATGTTATAGACTAAAGAGCAATGATTTTTTAAAATCTAAAATAAAATAATATGTGACTTATTAATATACATCTAATGGAACAATCCTGGCTTTAAATATTCTGTTCTATCATAGACTGGTTAGGTAATATCCTGATTTTTATTGAGAAAATATGAACAACGTAGATATAAATAAAAATAACAGGTTTCATTGGTCAACATTTAATCCTAAAACAATGAATACAATATTAAGTTAAACTTATTTTATTCCTAATGTCTCAAGTTGCCAAGAAGATTGTGGCGACCTAAATACCAAAAACTTTTCGGCTGAAATGTGTACATCTCTGTCCTTTATGGTCATAGAAGCAGACACCTACCAGGAAATTGAGGTATAAATTCAGGTAAAATCCCACAACACAAAAACATCCAAATTACTCAGGTCAGTAAATTGATAGAAACCTCAGTCCCATGGCTGAGGAACACAGAACACTAAGCTTCTTAGACTAATAGACTTTTGTTGCAGCCTTCAGGCAGGATTTTCAGGTGGGGTGAACTCGGTACCAACCAACCGTGTGAACCCGGGTAGATTACTTCTTGCTGAACTGCAGTTTCTCCTCTGTAAGATAAGGGGCCTAGAGGACATCACCGAGCGCCTTCCAGCTCTCATGTCCTATCAGTCCCAGGACTGCTTCACATTATAAAAAATGATGAGGGAGGGTGAGTGATAGTTACTGGTAAATGGCAAACAACAGACCTGTTTCTCAATTTAACTCTCCCAGCCTTTCCCTCGCCTTTGAAGACAACCTCCCCAGCCAGATACCTTTCCTGTAGGCCAGGAACAATGGACCAATAAAACACTGAGTCTAGAGCATTATTACTGCACAAAATGTGTTCAAACCATTGTTACTTTTTGGGTCTTTCTGGAAGATGTACATCCTTTTATCATACACAGAAACTTTATGCAACTAACATGATACTTATATAGAACTTACAGTTTGGCAAAGCACTAAAGTACAGCATCTCATTTAATCCTCAAAAACTCTCTGATAGTTAGGATTCTTGGCATTAGACAGATAATGGAACTGAGGTCAGGAAACATAAATGTGGAGCTAAGATTCTGTTGTCAGTCTCTTGGTTTCAAATTCAGTCTCATTCTGTATCAATGCTCCCCCTCCCTCCAGTCACACTATTCATGAAGAAGACACTGCTACGTGAGAGAAAAAGGGATTAAAAGATTTATTTATTCATTCAAGAAATATCTGTCAGGCACCCACTCTGTGCCAGACACTCTGCGAGATGCCAGGGAAAACCAAACCCCTCTCAGACCCTGACCTCCAGGACTCCCTGCCCTTACACTTAAGGAGAGATTGAAATGGATAAAACTAACTATATGACATGGGCAGAAGTTATACATGCCACTAAAAGATATAAATAAGCAAGAAGCTATGGGAGCACATTGTTTGAACAATTCATTCTCTTTATGGGAAACAGACAGCCTCTGGCTAGACCTTGAAGAGTGAGTATTTCCACAGGTGGACACAGGAAGGGAAGGCATGCCAATGTGAACAGAACAGCATGAGTGACAGCTCAGATGGGCAAGAATGCAACGCTCACCTAGGGAGGCAGTTCTTTTGGCAAGATGAAGATGGAGTGGACACCAGCTTTGTTCAGAGAAAGCCAGACCAGCTCTGATGCTGCAAACTAAAATATCCTCCCTATGCTTTCATTCTCCAGGCTTTTCCCGAGAGGATGCTCACTTGCTCTTGGCTTCAGAATATCCTTAAAGAATCCTTCTCAGTGTGTTGTCCACCACAGTAGCATTGGTATCACCGGGCAACTCTGAGAAATGCACATTCTCAGGCCCTGGTCACAAACTTATCAAATCAAAAACTCTGGGAGTGGGGCCCAGCACTCTGTGTTTTAACAAGCCCTACTGGTCAGCAGTCCCCAGCCTTTTTGGCACCAGGGACCAGTTCCATGGAAGACAACTTTTCCACCGGGGGTGTGGGGGTGTGGGGGTGTGTGGAGGATGGTTCAGGTGGTAATGTGAATGATGGGGGCTACGGGGAGCAGATGAAGCTTCGCTCGCTCATCTGCCGCTCACCTCCTGCTGTGCAGCCTGGTTCCTATCGGGCCACGGCCCGGGGGTTGGGGAGCCCTCCTATAGGTGATTCTGTTGCTTGCTCAAGTTTGAGAACCACTGCCTTAGAAGATTTCTTCTGCCTATCAGGATGCCTGCCTTTTACTGTAAGACATCCATCCTAGCCCCAAATTACCTGACTCTCCCCCAAGTCCACAGATTAATTTTATGTGTGTATGTGTGTGTGTGTGTGTGTGTAAGTCTGCTGACCAAAGGTAAAATGGATTATTTGGGAATGAACTAGGCATTTATGCTGAGGTGCACAGTTACCACTCTTCGGAGCTATTCAAGGGGAGATTTACACATCTGTTGCTGATTTGAGTAGATACCATCTATGGCTTTGCTCTCCCTGGGATAAATTTCTTTTGTGAAACAGCAGTTAAGGGCTTCCCTGGTGGTGCAGTGGTTGAGAGTCCGCCTGCCGATGCAGGGGACATGGGTTCGTGCCCCAGTCCGGGAAGATCCCACATGCCGTGGAGCGGCTGGGACCGTGAGACATGGCCGCTGGGCCTGCGCGTCCGGAGCCTGTGCTCCGCAACGGGAGAGGCCACAACAGTGAGGGGCCTGCGTACACCCCCCCAAAAAAAATAGCAGTTAACTGTTAGCCATTCTATAACATCATATTTCAAATGGCTCATAAACAGAAATTGTGAAATACTCTTTATGGAACACTCATGTCACATTCAAGTATGACAATTATAGAGGAGAAGCTGGGCCCACCCATTTTTTCTGTAATCTTCTAGTTTGGCTTAGAACTGTTTGCAATCCAATTTGATAACTTATCACCAAGTTCTATGTCATCACCACTGGTTAGGATGTGGTGATGGGTAGTAGTCGCAGTTCTAGCTTTCAAGGAGTTAGTCTATTTCTTTGGAATGCACAAAAAATGCTCTCACTTTCCCCAATCACCCCCAGGACTTCTCCTAGTCCCTATCTTAGGAGTTCCTTCCTGGAATGCTCACCCAGGCTCACTTCCTCTGTCCATCAAAACCTGTCAAAGCTGGGCTCAAATGCCACTACTTTTCACTCGACCAGATACAATCCCCTCCTGGACAGTAACTCCCAAAGAATTATTTTTCTCTTACAGAGCTCTGTAGCCTTCTGGGGACACAGTGTGTATCTGTATTATGAAAAATATTCTAGTTCCTGTATGCCCCGTGAGAAAACCTTGATGCAAATCATTTCTAATTAAGAAAAAGACAATGGATCAAGTTTTCATTAAACCAGAATAAATAAAACTTCCTTTCAGTATCATTCCTCATTCTGGACTTTTTAATGTGATAGTACCACCCAAACTTCACAAATACTGCATGTTGCATAACGAACATATGAAGGACCTCAGGATTTTGCCATTGCCTAAAGGGATAAAGAACAGAGTGTGTTACTTATGAATTTTAGACTTGGAGGTAGGCATTAAGGAACCTAGTGTCTTGTAGAAGTCTGAGAGGCAAGTAAGGAGGCCAGGAGTAAGCAATAGGTTATCTGGCTGTGCTTCCTAGGTCCTCCTTAATTAGTATTAATGGATAATACATTGTTGCAGTATCACACAGGAGAGAAGAGTCTTTTTGTGATAATTCATTGCTGCTAGAATATTTTTGGAGAAATAGAGTGTATTTTGTTGCCTTTTGTCACCAACAATGGCTAAAATTTGATCTGGATCTGAATAATAAAATCAATACCAGCAACCCAATAGCATTTCAAATTTCTATATGCTTTCATATATGGTATTTTCATTTAAGGCTCACAATAGCTCTGTCCCATAATAGTGTCTTGCCATAGGTGGGCATTCAATACATATATGAGAAAAAAACAAAACCCACAGCTAATCAGCCATTTCTGAAAGTCTGAGAAAAATAGTCAACCGGATTGACTGACCACATCTTCCACTTTTCAGTAGAATATTACAGTTTTCCACCTCACTCCCTGGGGCAATGAGAATGAGTCCTTCCAACTCTGTACTTGAGCACGAGGAACGCATTAGGAAAAATAACTCAGTACTAATAAGCAATCTTTGCTGTATAGAATACGAAACATCTTACTGAAGTCCTATTTCACACACAGCATATATAACATCCATGATACACATTCATCTCAAAGGTCTCTGTGTGGCAGAGATGTCTGTGCCAGACCAATAACTATTCTCATTTCCTCCTTTTTAACACTATCATTATATTGTTGGAAGCAGTAATACATCCAGCTACATATTCCAGCTACCCCCTTGTAGACAGCATTTAAAATTTGAACAAAACAATTTTTAAAAATTTATTTGATTTACAGTTGTGTTAGTTTCAGGTGTACAGCAAAGTGATCAGTTATACATATATATACATACATATATATGTGTGTATATGTATTTTTTCAGATTCTTTTCCCTTATAGGTTATTACAAAATATGGGGTATAGTTCCCTGTGCTCTACACTAGGTCCTTGTTGGTTATCCATTTTATATATAGTAATGTATATATGTTAACCCCAAACTCCTAATTTAAGAGGGACTTAGGGAAAAAAGAAAGTATTCCATTATCAGTTCCTCCTTTTGCCCTTCTCTTTTCCTCCATATTTCTGCCTGGAACTCAGATGTGATGATTGGAACTGCAATAGATGGACATCTTTTGACCATGGGGTGACCTTGAGGATGGAAGCTACACAATAGGAATGGCACAGCAGAAGGACAGAGGAAAACTGAGAGACTGATGAAGTCATAATCCCATCATACCAGCCTTAAGCTGCCTACCTCTTGAATTCTGTATTAAAAGAAATTTAATTCTATTTAGTTTAAGTCACTGTAATGTCAGCTCTTTGTTACTAGTTGACCAATTTAATCGTAACTGATGAATCTCTCCAGATGTGGACGGGTTAAAGAGCCAGAAATATGTGATTATGATTGAATTTTAGAATTAAAGACCAACTGATTAACAGATGAACCAGTGTTCCCTACTACTGTGGGCTAAAAGAAGCAAGTGATTTTTCCCTAAATGAGGCTCCAGAAATGGAACTTAATCAGGAGTCTGAGTCATGCCAGAAAGATGATGGTGTCTGGAACCCTGCATAATCATTCAATAAGGTGGGGGTGGAGTGGAGGGTGGAGAGGTGAATTAAAGCAGGAGCAAGAAAGCATCCTGCTCAGAATACAGTAACAGTGCCAGCTACTTCAAGGGTATGGCATAATATCCCTAGAGTTGACAGTCTTTTAGTTCATGTAATATTTTTCAAAGTGTTCAACAAGAAAACACCTAGCAGTGTAGGATCATAAAAATGTGGTATACGGTCGATAATTCTTGGTACTACTCAGCTTCCAACGTATTTCCTTGTTCACAGAAGGCTGGAAATGAGTAAGAGCCACAATGATTAAATATACATTATTTGGCAGGCACAATGAAAAAAACTTTACAAAGAAATCCTACTGAATCCATAGAATGTTCCTGAAGAGTAGATGCTATTATAATCATTTTACAGAAGAGAACTCAAAGGCTATGAGAGATGAAATCCCATGCCCAAGGTCACAGAACTTATCAATATCAAACTACAGGAAGCTTAATGTACAGTCATGAAATAGTTGCAATTCTGTCTGGATACCTACATTCTCTAATGACTTGAGACGGATTTTCCCCCCTTTAAATTTCATAAAACAATAACTTTCTTGTACAGAATGCTTCCTGAAATGAACTATACATTTCTACTCTTTATTAGGCATACCATATTGGACATAATTTAATCTTGATATGCCAGGATGGTTATGAGGGATATCCACACTGTCCTGAACTGCAATGTCCACTGGATCTACTGGCATGTACAAAGCTTCCTGTCTCTTCACTAGATGGTCCCAATGCTTTTAGAGTTTTTCTGTCTGATTTTTATCATTTTGCTTTCTCTGCCTCTTTTAACTATAGCTGCTGTGCCTACTTTCAGATGCTTCTAGTCCTCTATGGAATAAACAAAGAAATCGCCAGGTCTATTAGAACTGTATGCAAAATTAAATCCTAAAAGAATCTCCAACAGCGTGCTGGGCGGGGGTGGGGGGTGGGGTGGAGGGGCTGGGCAGGGAAGGAAAATGGGGAAGAGGGAAGAGGGATAAAGAAAATGTAAGCTTTAAGGTACCAACTTTATCTCTTCCAAATTCCTTTTGGCTTTATTTCCTGGTTTGCAGCTGGGTTTCAGCTAGCTGAGTTTGCTGGATCTGTAAGCTTTAGACTCATGAGATGTTACAATAATGGACATTTTAATCATCATAATTTAATCATCATAATCCTGCATTTGGCTGTATTATAATGGGATGTTGTGCCATGCTTACACTACACTAAGCACGTCTTTTTTTTTTTTTTTTTTTTTTTGCGGTACGTGGGCCTCTCACTGTTGTGGCCTCTGCCGTTGCGGAGCACAGGCTCTGGACGCGCAGGCTCAGCAGCCGTGGCTCACGGGCCCAGCCGCTCCGCGGCACGTGGGATCCTCCCAGACCGGGGCACGAACCCGCGTCCCCTGCATCAGCAGGCGGACTCACAACCACTGGGTCACCAGGGAAGCCCTAAGCACGTCTTTTAACACAAGCTTAAATTTATCAATAGAAACACATTTCCTATACATATCTAAACAATGTCTTTAGTTTTTAAACATGCACCTCCCCATTTTTTAATTAAAAAAAATGATTAAAATACTAATAAATTCTCAAAACTAATAAATGTGACAAGATAATATGAAGTTTCAAAGTCTGCTTTATTCTGGAGGAACCTGTTTCTCCAATGAGGCCCACAAGACCATTTGTTTTGTCTGTTTGTTTGTTTGTGCTTTTTTTCACTCCACCATTGTTCCTTTGGAGAATGGAAAGGACTCTTATCAGCACTTTGCAATTGCAGATGCAAAATGGTGCACTCACAGAGATGCTGTGAGGTTTAACTAGGACAAAATACAGTCAGACCCATCAGTGATTCTTGAAGATTGCAAGAAACCATGACAAATCTTGCTGTATGCCTGAAACTAACATGACATTGCTAATCAACTATAAATATAAAATACAAATTTAAAAAAGAAACCATGACAAGTTTGCTAAATAACCCATTAGTCCATTGTTTTAAAACTATCACATTTAAATAGATTTCCTGTATAGCTTTAAGTCAACAATAGGTGGTACACTGGGTCCATGCTTTGGCAGGCTGAAAGCTGGTATTGAAACTGCTGGTGATTGGGTATTCAGAACTTGGCATAGAACGCAGTATTGCTTCTGCTTGTCACTTGCCTCTTTCAACTCAAGATCAGCTGCTGCTGTTTTGTGAGAATGTTCCCTTGGGTACCTGAATGCTGCTACCAGCAGTTTTATTACATTCTGCCCTGACTTTGTGAGGCTGAGCAAACTGCAGCCTTTGCACTAAGATCATCATGGAGAGCAGAGCAAGGCAGAGTTTGGAGCATGCTAACTAGTAAATGAAATTTCAGAGTGCATTATCTTTACCCTAGAAAGCAGAATATTTGGTTTATTTGGAAAATAAAGCGTTATCTTGAGAAGAAATAAATATTCTGCTTTTCTCTTAAATCACAGTTTTACAATACTTAGCTTTTCAATGAAAATAATTTATTTCTCCAGTTGGAAAAGTCTGTATAAAACTACCATGGCAGTTAAGATGATAAAAAAAAACCTCATTGGCTACATATCAAGATAGATATACAATTAAGGACTGAAGATATAGTCATTGAAAAGCTGGCTGCATTTTCCCTTGAAATCTTTACAGGGCCCTGCACTTGCTTTACAGTAACCATATAGTAACTTGCTTTACAGTAACCATATAGAAAGTCAGATGCTAGGTCCTTTGTAAAGTACTTAGGATGCAAAGACAAGTCATATTTGGCCCTGTCTTTCCAGGCACTGGTGGTGTAGCCATGCTGAGCAGCTTCCCCACGTGCCTTAAGGAGAACATAGAACAGGACAAATCAGGTTTGAAAATCACAAGATTTTTAGGTTCAGCTGCTGTTGCTAGGTTTCCACTTATAGAAAAACATGAGCTTAAGAACAAATATCTTCTCTTCTAAAAAGACTCCAAGAAATTATTGTGTTGACCTTAAACAAATAGACTGCCAGATACTTCCCCAGAAAAGATGGGTTTATTCGGGATCAGCAGAGAATTGCAGTTGAGGGCCTGCAACCATGGCAAGCCATGTGCGAGCCCCACAGTGGCAAGTGAAGGAGAAGGCTTTTATAGAGAGGAAAAGGAAGCTGGGAGGGCTAGAGTAAACAGTGAGTCCATGGCTTTTCATTGGAGGAGTCCTTGCCAGGAAAGAAGAGTCTTCTTCCAGTTGGGCTCTGCTATCCTTGCAGGACATGAGAGCTCCCCATTCTGGTCTCCTAACTCTATTTAATTGAAATTTCTGTCTATTAATTTTTTACAATGGCTACTGAAGGTAAGTCTGTGGTGATAACATTAGTGTGACATCTTAAGAAATGAAGTATTGATACATCTTATGGTACTTCTTTTTTTTTCTCCACGTCCCATTAAAATACATAAAACCCAAAAAATGTGACGACATCACTATAGCAATTGAAACTATTACCTAGCAACAATTTTTCAGCATCTGGGAGAAATCCATACTCATCTGTATGGGACAAGCATGGGACCTCATCCACAGCTTAGGTGTCCACACAGGGCCAGACAAGCAGCAGAAGCCATCACCGCCTCTCACTGTGTGCCTCCATCTCAAGAGAGGCAGAAATCAGAAATCTGACACCCACCTCTCCATGCATACAGCAAGGAAACAGTTTCCTACGCTATCCAAGATAATGTCTGTCTCCCCTAACATTTGTCAGCATTAGCGGGTTCTCTGATATGAAAATTTGAAGACTGTAATGCCCAGTGGGGCAGAAAGGCCGAAAAAGAAAGGAATGGAAAGTTAATAGTGGGAACCAGAGAAGACAGAAAGAGTCTTGACAGTTGTATACTCTATTCCTCAAAAACTAAAAACTAAAAAGCGTTTCAGATCATTCAGGGAAAAAGGACCAGGCTGGGATGGTTAATTTTATGAGTCAACTTTAAGGGGCTAATGGACGCCTGGATAGCTGGTAAAACATCATTTCTGGATGTGTCTGTGAGGGTGTTTCTGAAAGAGATTAGCATTGGAATCGGTAGACTAAGCAATTCGGATGGGTATCATCCAAACTTTAGAGGACCTGAATGGAACAAAAAGACAAAAGGAGAGCAAATTTGCTCTTTGTTTGAGCTCTTCTCCTTCCCTCAGATGTTGAGTATTGGCACTTCTGGTTTTCGGGCCTTTGGACTCTGACTGAGTCGAACCACCAGCTTTCTTGGTTCTCCAGCTTGTGAACAGCAGACCATGGGACCTATGGGCCTCCACAGTCATGTGAGCCAAAGTATTTCCTACTGGTTCTGTTTCTTTGAGAACCCTAATTAATACACAGGCATTAGAAGCAGAAGATACTTTCTTATTAAAGCATAGCCTTACTAATTGATCTCCTAAAAATTAGTGAACGTATCTGTACATCAAATAAGCCTCCAGCTTAATGCCTGAGAGATGGAATATATCACATTCACATGGAAATCATTGGTGAATAAGGGAGAACAGAGAAGTCTAGCTTTTGGAAAACTCCATGCTCAAGGAGAAGTAAATGGCGGGGTAGGAGGGGACAGCACAAGTGGGACCCATGCTACAACATCTGAATGGGGAAAAACTGCTCTGAAGGTACAGGAGAAAGCCACAGTTTTTTAAAAATATTTAACATTTGAAAAATAAAAGAAAAATTGGGAAATATCTGTGTTCTTTCAAGTAAATACATGAAATAGTGGACTTGTTAGGGTAAGGGGTGAATGATGAGGTTAAAAAATAATTTATATTCAGTCTGAAATTATTAAGGAACCTGGCCAAGATTAGCAAAGCAGCAAAAGCCAAATTAATTCCACTTTGGGAAGGGAAAAGAACAAAACTGGTACTATAAAAAAAAGTCATTGATATAAAGAAGAAATTCTCCCCCAAATCAGAAACTATGAAAAATTTTGAAAGGGGAGCTCATAAATACAACAAAGACTATAGATCTAACTATACAAATATTTTTTGATCCTTACAGAATAAGTCTTACCTAATGGAACAGAAGTAACAAGCAAGAAATAAAGGAAATAGTTCCTGAGTAGAAGACCAACCACAGTGTGAGAGTACCACGTTCCAGACAAAATGTAACCAATCTGGCAAAGAAAATAACGACTGGCATTTGGAGAGTGAGCCTTCTGCTACCCAAAACCAATGAGAGCCAGCCCTGGTGATTCCCTGGGTTCTCTGCCTTCAGGTCAAACAGATAAAGTTCAATCATGGCTTTACCACTTACAGGCTGTAAAAATATGGGCAGTAACAGCAAGCTTGCCATAAAAATTCTACTTCAAGAAGTTTTCTCACCTCTACACATCCCCCTCCCTAAGGAAAATTTCCTTTCACTATCTCCTATAGCATCTGCCTGGGTCTGAGTGGGCTTCCCTCATTCCTTACTCCATCTCCCACAGACTTTATTCACCGGGGTGTATCCAGAAGGAAGGGTGTAAGGAAAGGAAAGGAAAGGTCAGAGAAAGAAGGAAGTAGCCTAAGATCATCCTCTCTGGAGTAACAGCAACTGATCTCAAAAGAGAATCATGACTAACTTTTAATAAAATATCCCCCAAAACATGTGATCTTCATCCTCCAGAGGTGAGATCCCTGTCTTGCTAGAAAGGCAGGTTTGCCTGAGTAGGTTAAGCATTCCCCTCATTAGCTTATTTCTGTCATTCATTTTCATTACAAATTCATTTTCATAAATGTGAATCACGGAAAAATCCAAATTAATAGCCTCCAATAATTTTAATAAGTACATTAGCCACCACATTAATTAACACTCTACACGATCTTTCCCATAGGCTTACCTGAAAGCAACCTAGGTTAGAGGAAGTCTCCAGCACACTCCTTTTCTATGAGACAGGCTGACATTCTACAGACTTTCACCTTTTGGAGTAAGCTGATCTGCACCCTGCACAAAGAGGAGTGCTTGGTGTGGTCAGACTCCCTTAAAGAGAGCCCAGCTTCTGTCCCGCTTTGTACAGATGCAATGCCTAAACTGGAACTTCTACCAATAATGCAAACTCTAAGCAGCTGCTTCCTCTTTGTCACCATCATTTTCATTAGAGTAAACAATGAGTCCATGGCTTTTCATTATAAATTAGGATCAAACCTTTACAGTAAACCTTTTTCTACCAACGTTTTCCCCTACCCCATTTTATAGTCCAAGTCTTATCTGCTCCCTGTAATTAAATCATAATTACAACTTTTAATTACATAATGATCTCAACGAATGCACCAATACTTTACTTGTGTGTTTAGTATGTTTTATCTCCGAAGATGCTTGGGAGACCTGGTTCTCAGGAAACCTGACTTCTACTCCAGATTCTTCTACTAACTAACCAGACTAGAGGCCACCCCCTTCTCTTTCAGGGCTTGATGTAACAAAGTTAACTGGTGAAGGAGGCCAGGCCAGAGTTCTGGTTCTCATGTAGCACCCTTTTCAGGCATGCCACCAGAACTCAGCAAGAAACAACACAAAAGCATGCCTTGGAAAGACTGGGGACAGACGAAGTATCAATCAAGTAAGGTAATTTATGTGGTAATACTTTGTAAATGCATAGTTACTGATACAGTTATTTGTGGTGGGTGGGGTAGGGTCTATAAAATGAAGAGTACTGGATTTAGAATTAGAAGACTTGAGCATAATTGCAGTTTAGGGAATGTCAGTTTTCCTAAATGTATTAACTCCAAAAGAGTTGTTCTGAAGGTCAAATGTAATACTTCGGTCAAAGCACCTACCACAGAGTGTAGCATACAGTAGGCTCTCAACAGATGAGGTCCAAGGCTAGTAGGCAGCTAGTTCTCTCATCTTTCACATGCCACACAACTGGCCTCCTTTAAGGAATATAAAGCCTTAGGCGGTCAAGTCCCCTTGGCCAAACACACTGGTCTGATCCCACTTGTCCCTTCCTGGTCATTTCCCTGAGGGTAACCTTTCAGCAATTTATAGCTTTCCTGATTTACTGGGTTCTCATGTCAGAGAAGTCACTTAGAAGCTAAATTATTATTGTGATACATAAACACGTTCCAGTTTTGTCAGAATGTTAAACAGGTTCTGAGTCCTATTCAGCATCATTTTCCTTCTCAGAATGGTTTCCTTCCAGCTGCAATCAATAAACATTTTTGGCAGAAGAGATGCTAAATAAAAATCTTCCAGTGTTTCCAAGGATTTCACTTTTGCCTGTACATATAGATCTTACAATAATCATAACAATATCCATCTGTTCTGTGCTTTGCAATTAACCTAGCATTTTCGCTTGCTTTATAGAACCCTATTAGGTAAACTGGTAGGTAATAATTCTCCCGTGTTATACAGGAAGCTCCTGAGAGCCAAAAAAGCCCCGTGAGTTGCTCTAATTCCTACCACTAATGAGTGAATGAGCAGATCCAGAGTCTACTGACCCAGAGACTAACCTGCTCTCCAATACACTATCTGCCTCAGCTCTTCTCAAGGTACGTGGAAAAGGAAGTGGATGGAATTTGAACTTAATCCAATTCATCCTCACTGTAGCATACTTCAACATTTCACTTTGTGCCAACCAAATAAACCCATCATTAGATATTTAAAAAGACATCTTAATAATGAGATGAAGAGATCTTACAACCCAATAAAATTATCCCTGTTTGAATTAGACAAGCAGTAGCAACTGAGCAGCACTGTGAGCACTTCCTGTTTTAAATGAGCAACAGACTTACCAGGTGCTTAAAACCACTCCCCACAGTTGTGCTAGGACCACATAGATTCTGATTTTAAGTTAGATCACAGCATTAACATGACCACTGGCATTACTTCCTTAATTTATACAAAAAAAAAGGTGTCTAAAATCACCAAAAAGCCAACCTCACATCAACTTGATTGTCTATTATTATTAATATTCCTTCTGCAGGGAATACAGAATCCAGTACAAATCTAAATGATGTCTACTTTCTAAATTTTTAGTAACATTTAGTTATTGTACAGCTAAGTAATACCTACCTAGTACAGAAGAACTAGAATACAAAGAAAAGCATAAAGAAGCAAAACAAATTATCCAGAAAACCCACCCAGAATTCAGTGAGATTTTTAATACATTAGTCCTGAAAACCCAGGAAAATCAGGACCATAGTTGATTTAAGGATAATCATAATTATGATTTCATAGAACAGGGGCCATACTCTAAGTTCTGGACATAGGGTTGTAATTGTGAACAAGAAGATAAACTAGTAGAGCTGGAAGCTGCCTTGCAGGTCTTCAAGTCCAATCAGAAAGCTTGAGCTTGGGCTTCCCTGGTGGCGCAGTGGTTGAGAGTCCGCCTGCCAATGCGGGGGACACGGGTTCGTGCCCTGGTCCGGGAAGATATCACATGCTGCAGAGCGTCTGGGCCCGTGAGCCACGGCTGCTGAGCCTGCGCGTCCAGAGCCTGTGCTCCGCAACGGGAGAGGCCACAACAGTGAGAAGCCCGCAAAAAAAAAAAAAAAAAAAAAAAAAGCTTGAGTTTTTCACTGAAATCCAGGCAGTTTCAAAGTATTTCCTGAATGCATGTTGTATGTTAGAACTAAAATGGTGGGAAAGAGTGAAAAAAATGAATTAATGAATTTTTGAATTTTTATAGGATTTCAAAAGTGATGAAGTATGAAAAAAATCATTGATCAAAGTCATGGTTCACGGAACAATCATGGGAACAGGGAAGGAAATGAACACTGAACCAGAGATAAGCCAAAAAAGAGAGAACAGGTTGCTATCACCATGATGATAAATCTGAAATCAGTAAATGTGTATGGTTTGTCTAAAGTCTCAAATATGTGGGGCCAGCACCTCAAACACAATTTCTGGTTCAAGGTACTCAATTCAATTAATTATGGAAGAAGGCCTTTCACAGAGAAAACACAATCAGTAATAGTGAAATTGAACTGAATATCAAAGGGCATGTTTGTTTTGGGCTGAGTTCATACATCATTTAATACCACTAAGAAATAATCTTCAACAAAACCAATATAAGCTAGCTGTGAAATGAAAGATATAGAGACTTTTAGAACCCAAAGCAATATCTCCCAGTTTGATAATAAATGTGAAGGAAAAGGGTGCTCTGTCATTTTATAATACCTTCCTATTCCAATTAAGGATGCTATCTTGAGTTTTATATGTTTTCTGCTCAGTTTCATTCAGATTTGCTTAACTTAAGAATTTATTTTCACCCTCTGAACTTACTCTGGAAAGCAGCAGAGTTTATCATTTTTGCTATCATTTCTAAATTCACCAGAAATATGTGTGCTCATTTGTAGTCAGAATATTTCAAGAAGAGTTTATAAGCTTTCTTCCCAGAGATTGCATAAGTCATTTCTCCAGATGCAAGTTGAAACACAAATACACGTGTTATGACTCCCCTTCTGGCACTCTAAAAATATACCACAAACAAGAGCTTTTATGAAACATGGTGCTCACTCATTTTTCATAGAACAGGGGCCATAGTCTAAGTTTTGGACATAGGATTGTAATTATGAGTAAGAAGATAAACTAGTAGAGCTGGAAGCTGCCTTGGAGGTCTTCAAGTCCAAAGCCTTTGTTTAACCTGAGAACACTAAGAAAGGGAAAAAGGCTCATCCAAGGTGGGTATTGAGTGCAAACGTCCTGATGGCCTGGCATGTAATGACCTGCAGCAAAACCCACAGTACATTTTTTTCAACCTCACTGATTCTGCAGTATAGCCTAACAGTCAATCAAATAATAAATATTTAGAGCATGTTAAGAATATTATTAATACTGCATTAGTAGATGGGAGATGAAAAGACTATGATAAACCAGATAGATAGAGAATATCATGATAGAGTTCTGACCCAAAACAAGTTTACTATGTGGTTAGAGAAGCCAAAAACATTATGTGATTCAATGATATTACTCACCAAGTTATATAACATTCATTCATCAATTGTACATTGAGTACCGTCTATATGTCATGCACCATGCTAAGTGCTGGAGTTCAAACAACAATTTTCGAGGATTTCCCAACCTAGTGGTGGAGACAAGCATGTAAACAACTGTAGTAAATGCTATAACAAAGGAACTATAATAGCATAGAAGAGAGAAATGCTTTCTGGAAAGGTCACAGAGGGCTTCACAGCAGAGGGCTCACCCGAGTAGTGTTTTAAAGGATGAGTAGAATTTCACGGTGCAAAGAGATGGGAAGAAAGTATCCTTGATACAGGAAACATCACAGGTAAAGAGACGGATTAATAAGAGAGCATAGTATATCTGCAGAATTGTAAGTGTGGTGAATGGAGGAGAGTGGTAGAACATGAGGTTAAAAAGGTAAGTAAGATATTGATGCACTTTAACCCCACACCATGTTGTTAAGGCTTTATCCTGAAGGCAGTAAAAGGTCCATGAAAATCTGGAAGAAGGGCATGATCAGACATGTATAATGAAAAGGTAAAAATCATCGGTTTTATTTCTAAAAATGTTATCTAGGGATGTAATAATGGATACATGCAAATATTTAGTTATAAAAGTGTTTATCGTTGTGATATTTTTAACAAGAAGAAACTAGAAACAACCTAAATGTCCAAGAATGGGGAATTGTTTTAATAAATGTTGGTAGATTCTTATAATCAATAAACGGGTCAAGATGGCAAATTAAGTTCATACCAAAAATTCCCTCTTCCACTCTGAGGTCAGAAATAACTGATAAAATAACAAAAAGAAATGACAACATGAATTATGTATAATCGAAACAGAATACTCTTAAAAAAGAATGGAAAAATTCTGCATGGCAGAAATAGAGAGGCAACCCACAGTAGTAAGCAGAGACAAAGCTACCATTCTATATGCCACTGGGAACAGATACAAACATTGGGTCACGATTCTTAATGGGAACATGCAATGGGGAACAAATATGACTAGTGCATGGTAGGAGGGACAGAGATGGGCTCCCCAAAGAATCCAGAAGCTGGGATTGTACTGCCCACCTGCAAAAGATGATGGCAAAAGTCTTCCCATTCTCCTAGGGCCACTCTGTGGGAAGAAGCAGAAATACCTATGTAAAAGTGGGATCTGGGTCTATGTGGCATAAGGATGCAAGACCAGAATTGTACTATCCCCAAAGGGGAAACTCAAACTGAGTTTCTATCATAAGACCTGATTTGGAACTGTGCATTTTGTAGAAACCATATCCAAATGCAAAACTCTCCTACAGAACTCAAGAGAAACTCCCCCAAATTGGAGAGAAATTCCCAGAAAGAAGAAAATATCTCAAGTAAGACTTTTTTTTTTTTGCACTATGCGGGCCTGTCACTGCTGTGGCCTCTCCCGCCATGGAGCACAGGCTCCGGACGTGCAGGCCCAGCAGCCATGGCCCACGGGCCCAGCCGCTCCACGGCATGTGGGATCCTCCTGGACCGGGGCATGAACCCGCGTCCCCTGCATCGGCAGGTGGACTCCCAACCGCTGCGCCACCAGGGAAGCCCTCAAGTAAGACTTTTAAAACACATGAAAAAGCCCAGCGATGTGGTATAAAATAATCTGACCCAACAAACAGAATATTTCATACACATGAAATAGAGAAAATAGATAAAACTGATTAAGAGTTTTCAAAAGTAGCATTAAGACTTTCAGGGATTAAAAAAATTAATAATCATGATATAAAACTGACATTTATGAAATAAGAACAGGCAGTTAGGAAACAAGAATAGGCAAATAAGAAAGAAAGATGAAATCTTTAAAATGAATTTAAAAATCTCAGTAGATGAGCTTAAATAGTATACAAGTTAGAGTAGAATTTAGCATTGGTGAAATGGAAGTTAGAATTAGTATAATAGAAAATGCAAAACGATAACTATGCTCAGTTTGTATTGATAGAAGGAGGCAATGTTAAAATAGCTGAGAATTGTCCAGAATTGAACACTGACATGAATGACTGACAGACTGCTGCAACTATTAAAATGTGGTCCAGAGAATGCCAGATGTCCATGGAATCTTTCTGGGGTTCCACAAAATCAAAACTATTTCTGCAATAATATTAAAGTGTTATCTGCCTTTTCCATTATCAATCTCTTATGATAATGTGTTTTCTAGAGGCTCATGACATGGGATGACACTGTATAATGAACGATGTCAACATTTAGAAGATCTGCATAACTCAGTGAACCAGTATTTTCCAAATGATCAATGTAGCCATTAGGTAATGTAAAACATAATGCATGGGGGTAAAAGATCCATTCAAAGTAGAAGACAGACCAATGTGAAATAGTATAAGAAAATAACTTTTTGAGTTCTGATATAGTATTAGAAAAGAATATCCACAATTACTTGAAAGAACTATTGAAATACTCCTCCATTTCCAACTATGTATCTGTATGAGGCTGGATTTTCTAAATATACTTTGACAAGAGTATTTGCCACAGGTTGAATGCAGAAGCAGATATGAGAACCCAGCTGTCACGCATTAAGCCAGACATTAAGAGATTTGCAAAAATATAAAATACTATTTTTCATACTAATATTTTTGTTTGGAAAAATATAGTTATTTTAAGAAAAACATGTGGCTTAAATTAACATGTAATCATTTATTTTTACTTATTTTTCATGAATTAATTAGTTTTCATATTTCTCAGTTTTAACTTCAAATAAGGTAAATGTCAATAGATAGCAACTCAAACAAAAGCTCACTGGAATCCTCAGTAATTTTGAAGTGTGTAGATCTCCGGAGTCTAAAAAGCTTGAGAACTGATGATATATGGATAATCTTTAAAAACAATATTTTTAATAAGGTAAATAATATATGGAGATATAATAAATGGTCATGATATCATGCATAAAAATTTAAATAGTATATAGTGTATGATCCCGGTTTTTAAATAAACATTTATATGTGTGTGTGTGTGTATAGTTTGTATACATGATAAAAATGTTTCAATGGTAATTTGAAACTTACTAGCCATTAGGTGATTTTTCCCTCTATTCTTTATGTGCATTTGAATTTTCTATATTACCTTTATTTAATAAATATTATTTAACAAATGTTATCTTGGCACTGGGCTAACAGTTGTGAACAGAAGAGACATGGACCCTCCTCAGATGGACCTCACAGTCTAGCGAGAAGTTAAGAATAAATCAAATACACACTATTTAAATATCAGGTTATAAATCTTGATTAGTTTAAAGAATAACTGGGGTGGGGGGAGTGGAGGACATAATTTAGTTTGAGAATAAGGGAAGACAGACAGACAGACTGATGCATGACAGATCTCACGGTGGTGGAACGTGAAAAAATTGATTGACTAAGCATGAAAACAAGACAGAAGGCAAACACATCAAACATGCAAACTAGCAGAAATGAACAATTCCAGAAAGTTCCCCAAGCGCTAAGGAGATGGGGATGCACTTAGAGATGGACGGGGTTAACTAGGAAGGCATTTGAAGGAGGTGACTTTGGGCCTGTGTCTGGAGAGTAACACAAAAGGTTATCTCAACTAAATGCACAAGGTGTATGTAGGGATTGAATTCAGAGTAAAACACCTACTGGAAATGCAAAAATCCACAGCATGGGTTTCAACATTGAATAGCAATCATATCTTCATTTGCTATCAAGTTTTCTGCTGTACTTTGGAAAATGGAAGGTAGGCAGATTTCCATGGATTCATTGAATAATATGCACTAACAACAATAGTTTAGAAGGAATCATAATCAGAATTAAATTTTCAGTTTTTTATACTGGCATTTTCATCCTCTCTTGTATTTTGGTTTGCTATTTTTTTTTGCGGTACGCGGGCCTCTCACTGTTGTGGCCTCTCCCGATGCGGAGCACAGGCTCTGGACGCGCAGGCTCAGCAGCCATGGCTCACAGGCCCAGCCACTCCGCAGCACGTGGGATCTTCCCGGACCACAGCACGAACCCGTGTTTCCTGCATCGGCAGGCGGACTCTCAACCACTGCGCCACTAGGGAAGCCCTGCTACTTTTTTTTTTTAAATCAGTAATTTAAAAAATTCTAAAAATAAATCATGAACTTCTAATAAATGCTGGAATTGTATGTAAATGTTCATTTACTTTTTAAATAACATAATAGTAGGTGATCTAAGATAACCTAAATTAGGCAAAAAGCATGGCCCATATCTAGCTATTTCCTCATTCATATGTCTGCTATAGGAAGGTTAATGTTAAGTGTAAATGGCTGTAGCACACATAAGGCTCTGGTTCACCCATCCATTAGCTGCCACTTTCTGCAGTTCTATGAAGGTTAACTCAAACCAACAGCATCTGTCAAGAGGCTCAGCATACTTTGTTGAAACGGCAAGTGATCTAGGATATGATCTAACACAAAGGATAACACATTGGGATATATCTACAGGCAGATCAACTTTTCTAAAGATAATGCAAGTACAGTAAATGGTCTTCTATTTCTGGGCAGAGGTTTATTCATTGTGCAGTACTTTGACTCACAACTGCTAAAGCACTACATAAATGTTTACTGAATCTCCTATCTTCAAGGTGTCTGCAGTCTAGTACACCAAAGAACATGGTTAAAGTGTTATGGGTGCTATCACGGAGATCTACACAAAGTACAATGCGAGCCAAAAGGATAGCTTAGTTCAATTCTCCTTGAGGCATCGTAGAGGCAATGGAGATTGAGTTCTGAAGATGAGAAGCTGTTTGCCAGGTAGAGGGAGGATGGGTGAAATGGGAGGGCACTCTGAGCTGAGCGGCATCAAAGGCATGACATTTGGCTCAGCTAGATTTTAGATAGTTATCTCAGACAGGGCATCACCTGGATCTATCTCATTTATCACCTTTCTTCTTTATCCTAGCATGAAATCTGGAATATCATGGGTGTGAAGGTCAGTTCTGAGCACATGAATGGAGGGCATGGAAATGGGAAGGGGAGGCGGGCTGCTGAGGAAGGCAAAAGCCAGACTATGAAAGGTTTATACACCAAGTAGAGGAATTTAGATTACCCTCCAGAGCCTCCGGGAAAGACAGTAGGAAAACCCAAAAGGAGAGTGATATGATTATTTTTGTGCTTGGAAAAAAAATCTCCCTGGTTGTAGAGTAGATAATCGGAGGAGGCAGGAGTGACAGGAGACCTGGTGAACTAGTTAAGAGACATTTTAGAGATTACATGGTCCACTTGTTATTTCTTCTGAATTAGGAAAACAGGATCCATAGTAGTCAGTTTTTAAAGACAAAAAGTTCATGAGGCTTTGATGAAAATTCCATGGATTAGTTTATGTTCTCTAACCATCATTTTCCTAAAAGGTCAAAATACCCAATATACAGTAGAAAAGCATCAAATGAGTAGGTGGAAATAACCATCGTTACTCACCAGCTGTGTGACTTTGGGCCAGTTGGGTGACTTTAACCCTTTCCCCTACTGTAAAATGGACATGAAATGCCCTCCCTGATACCTCACACACTTCCTATAAAGATCATAGGAGGTGATGAATGGGAAAACCCATACATACATACATATATACTAGAGGACTGGAAACACTCCTCTAGTCAGGTGAGAAGCTGAAGGCTATTGTGAAGTGGAGGCATTCAGCAAAGCATCTTGGCCCACAAAAAGAAATAAAATTCCAAGATCATGTAAGAAATCTGAAGCTGACCAAGCCCATACCCAGTGCTAAAATCATGTGATTTTAAGTTAGTTTTAAAGGAATAAATAACTTTTAATTATAAAATAGACTAAAGTAAAACTATCACTCTTTAGGTTACCATACCAAGGAGCTCATATAGACAAATTCCCTGATCTCACCAGTGAAGAAACTGAAACCCAGGGAAAGAGTTTGACTTCATATTATAGCAGGTTAATGGTCAAGCCTGAACTAGAACCAATCATTCCTGACTTCTAGTCCAATAGTCACTTATAATAAACTGCATGAGTATGATAATGATGGGAAATAATGAGGAAGTTTTCTGTGTTTCCTAGAACCCTACAGTTGTGAGAAGGGCCTAGGATGGGGTGGGAGCCTGTAAGAAAGAGAGGCAACCTCTCCAGCACACACCTCCCAGCCCAACTATTCTGAGGACAATTCTGGACTTTTTACAAAAGTTTTGAAAAATAAGATTCTCCTGTTGCCAAAAAATTAAAATAAAAAATAAAATCACTACAGTGTCAGAATGTTCTCTTATTTTCTTTAAGTTTGGTATGAGCGAACTTGAAAATTCCAAGTCAGTGAACACATATTAAAATCATACCTGTAAGTGGATACCCGCGCACTCATCTCTACCTCAGATTCCTGCATGTATATTGCCAAAGCAGTTTGGAAAGATGCATACAGCTTTTACCACTGCAAGCACAGGAGGACAGATCAGTGAGAAGGCACAGTTATTGACCAAACTGTTAAAGTGATAACACAAACAGGCTTCTTTAAAAGAAATAGAGCATGGGAGGAAAAGACCATGTAGGTTTCTTTTTGCCTCCGTTATTAATCAATTTGCTTAAATTTCCATAAACGTTTCTGAGCTTCTCTGCCACCAGGCTGCTGCCAAGGAATCCATCAAGGCCACAGAAATATGCAGCCCAGGTACAAAGATGAAGTTTAGAACTCTTGGCACTAAAAAGAAGAGTTGGAAATGTTCCACGAGGAGTAGAGGTCTGGCCCTGATCCCCTGAGTTCCTTCACCCTTACCTCCCTTGCTCAACTCAACTTCAGTGCCCATTTCAAGAGCTCTTACTATGCGTCATATTCCACGCAAGGCATGCTGGAAATACAGAAAAAAATCAGGCATGGGCTAGAGCACAACACAAAAGGCAGTAAGAGGCATGCATGCATATGAGAGGTGCAGCTGCTGTGGTTTAGAGGAATGACTACTTCAAGTTGAAGGCTCTGGCTAGGAGAAGTGGATGTTTGAACCAGGCCTTGGTAGGAAAATGAGAATTAGAAAGGTAGTTTTTGTCCATGAAATGGGTAAATCTGGGTGATTCACCTCCCTGAACCTCCTGAGCATGGGGAGGTGTTCTCATCACTGATTTACTTTCTGCAGGTAGCACGGTCACACCAGCAGGTCACCTAGAAGAGATCCAGAAAGGGGGTAACCACAAAGAGGCTAGTGTGTTAGCAAGAAGAATGTAAAGAATGCTACTATGTTCACAGAATTACAGTAGACCTCCTGCATTCATAAAGACTACGTCCAGAGACCTTTCCAAATCACCCAATCCTTAAATCCAACTCATTCAAATGTCAATGCTGGGTGTTTTATGACTAGGCTCTCTCACTAAGTAATCACTCCTACCAGCTTTGCAGCCCAAGTAATTCACACTGATGCTCAGGATTTTTCATGCCCTATCTCATTTAGTCCCTAGAACAACCCAAGTGTCAGTTATTGTCCTCATGACAAATGATTAAATGCCATAATTATTACATGACAATTACATAATAATTACATGACAAATTATCACATGCCATAGACTCTGGTCAGTTGCTTTGTAAATAATCAAAACCCCATGAAGGTCAAAAGTGTTGGTGCCAAAATCTGGCCACTATAATCCACAGAAGGAAGAGGCTAAGCATTTGTGATACACACTTAGAAACTATACAATCCATCTAGAATTTCATTATTCATTGGCAAACACTTATATCTAGTACATCTTACAAAAACAAAAATGATAAATATTCAATAAATGACTGTGAATAGTATGTTAGGATGAAATCTTGAGCCTGAAGACCTAGAATGAGGCTACTCTGTGATTAAAGGATAGTTACTAATCTCTGAGCCTCCCTTTTCTTCAACTGTACAAAGGGGAAGGAGGCGCAGTAGATTTTGTGCTTTCCACTGCCAAAAATTTTAATGATAATAGTAATAAGAAATATGCAATTAGATGAATAAAAGTCCTCATTAAATGAGTATTCTCCAGTCTGTAAATCCTCCGAGATGCAAATGCTCTTTCAAGTTAAGGCTATAACCTGTTATTCAGCATTGGTTGAGAGACAGGACATTGAGGGGGGCATGCTTTTTTTAAAGGAGAAAATGGAGTCTATGGAAAAAAGAGCTGTGGTGTGTCCAGCCTTAGGCATAAATGCAGAGGATAGAAGCCCGCTGGGGTGTGCAGTTACTGTCATACCAAGAGAGTAGGGAAATATACACCAAGGACTTTGTAAGAACACTGTATCCTTTCTTAAGCTCTGCAACCTCCCCATGTCTTTATATCACCATCTGTCTACCAGTGTATTCAGTGGTTTTATCCTCAAAATGGACAGGGCCTGAGTACGTGTCTTTCGGAGCAGAAAGAAAAGGGTGAACCAGGAAAACTAGTACCATCCTGTATCCTAAGGGCAGAGTAAGCTGTAGGGGGAAATCAGTTGAGTTACTGAGGCCTGTGGACAGCCTGAGTGCTGGCAGGGCCTGGGATAGTCCTGGGGCAAAGCAACAGCAGGGTCCATCTGGGGTGCACCAGGGCCCTTGACAACAATAATATGAATGGGTCTGGATCTGTAGAGCTCACATTAAATAGATTATTCTGACCTGCAAAGTAAGTAAGGGAAAAATATTTTTTAAAAAAGGTTTTTTTTTTAGAGGGAAGGATTTATTATTTGCAGCCAGGAAGGAGAACACCGGGGATCTTTCCCAAAGTAGTGTCTTCCCTAAACAGTAAAACTGGAGAAACTTTAAGCTAAGGGTACATGCATATTCATGGAGGGGCTTGAGCAGAGGACAATTCAGCACTGAACTGGGGCAAAAGTCAACAGACTCCCTTAAAAAAACTTTTTTAAGTGAGATTATTTAAGAGCCAGAATTTAAGGTCATCTATATAGTGACATGAATGATAAAACCAAGAATCTTCACGTTCATTATTTTACACGATGATCATATGATTCATTATGCAAACAGACATTTTTGAGAGTACAAGGAGATGCTATTAATTACCACCCCAAGACAATAGATATAAACAGGGACAGACAGTCTCTCTCTTCATCTTTGGTTTACCCACCATTTCAGCCAATCCATTTTCACAATCCTTAGAAGGGGACAGAATGGAGATTTTTATGCCGATTTTATACACGAGGAATCTGATGCTCAGAGAGGCGAAGCACCTTGCCCAGTACACACAGATAGTAAGTTTATGCTACGTGCAAATGTATGCTCTGATAAAGCATACACACACATACAAAACATTAAAACACAAATTAAGAATCTAAAGGTCATAGGTGCCTATAAAATAGGTTACTAAAACGCTTGAAATTCAACCTTCCCCATGTGTGCTTCACAGGCACTCACAGATGGCTAAGCAGATCAGTGGAAACAACTCAGGCCTGTGTAGTGTGGCTCACTATTTGCATCGGTTGTGAAGACTTGGTGACATCTAGTGCTGGCCATACTCCAAAAGGGTCCTAAACCCAGGCCATCATTTCAGGAGATCAGGCTTGTTCAGAATGACATATCTGAGGTAATGCCAGACTGGAGAGGTTACACTTTTGACAAAGCCTGTTCATACAGAGAATGTAGAGGATGAGGAAGGCACTGCTGGGAACACATCAAACATTCACCAAACCAGAAGGTTGACAGTTCAAATAAAAGCATAAGCCAGTTCTTCCTCCCCTGTTGTGATAAGTGCTTGGAATTCTCTGTTAGGGCAGTCCCTGGCCCAGCGCACATCACCAGGAGCCAAAAGGCAAAGTATGATGCTATAAACCAACATAAGACTTCTCGACAGGTTGGGAGAACTTCAGAGAGAGATGTGCAAACTACTCCTAGAAGACCAGAGATAAAATAAATCTAAGAGAGCACCACCAAACCCTCTCCTTATAGAAGCGGAAGATGCCCAGAGTCTACGTGTCTGAGTAAACTGCGAATTGGAGGCAGAGCTGGCATCACCCCTCCCTCAGACTTCCTGTTTCATGGCCCATGGCTCTCTCCATGTAATAGTATATGGGACTGAATCATAGTTGACTCATTATATGTGAGTGTATGGGTTGCACTGTGTTTCCCCAAAATTCATATGCTGCAGTCCTGACCCCCAGTACCTTAAAATATAACCATATTTGTAGATAGGGTCTTTACAAAGGTAGTCAAGTTAAATGAGGTCATTAGGATGAGCCGTAATCCAATATAATTGGGGGAAATTTGGAGGCAGATGTGTGCAGGGAGAACACCATGTGAAGATGAAGGCAGAGATAGGATGAGGCCTCTACCCACCAAGGAACAGCAAAGATTGCCAACAAGTCACCAGAACCTTAGGGGGGAGTCACAGAATGGATTTTCTTTCACAGCCCTCAGAAGGAGCCAACCCTGCTGACACCTTGATCTTGGACTTCTGGTCTCCAGAACTGTGAAACAATACATTTCTGTTGATTAAGCCACTCAGTTTATTATGTTTTGTTAGAGCAGCACTAGCAAACTAATACAGTGTTTGGGCAGATGCACAGTCATCTCCAGTGTCTGATAAGCCCCTGGTCTGCAGCCTGGATTTGCTCATTCCGTAGTGACAGCCTGTATTCCCTAGCACACACACATCACAGAGATGGCTTGATTTTGTGCCGATGGATAGCCCATTACCCCAACACACATACAAAAGATGGCATTCCAAACATGGCCTCTACTCCTTCCTTACCTTTCAAACTATAACCCTCCAGACAATCAGCACACAACTCCCTCGGCTCCCACACTGGGAATTGACTGAGCCTAGTTCTGTAGGCAAACCTGAGCCCAGCATCTATAATATCTTGTGAACTTCAGGGCTGAGATGACTTCGCCCCTCGTCTCCACTCATCTCACCTCTGCAGAAGGCTAGGCCAGAGAGAAGCTCTGGAGGCTGTAGCAAGCAAACTCTACCACATGCAGTGATACACTCAAAGCACTGGCCTGGGGCATTTTATACTTACACAAAGACAGAATTCCCTTCTTTTAAGCTGTACTTCCAATTGCTTCAATGAATAATATTTTCTAATCATTTTACTAGCTAGTTCAGTATATTGTTTTTTTCTTTGTCTTCTAACAGGAAGATGCAATGACTACAAAGAATAAGAAACTCTAAATTTGGAAATTGAAAAAAAAAAAAGCCATTTGGTGTATGCCTGAGCAGAATGCCTTGGCACCAGTGGGGATGAAATGTGACCCTTCTATTTTTCAGTGCAAGCTGCCCCACCGCCCCACTCAGAGACCTGTGGGTGATGCAAAAGATAGCTTCTAGCTTGTTTTCCATCTTACGCAGAGGTGGTACCACGAGTGGGCTGCCTGGCATTGGATGTTCTGAATTAGGCAATCCTAGCCTATAAGTTCGCAACAGACTGATTGAGAATCCATCAGACAAAAGAGGAAACACTGGAATCATTTCCTGCTCAAGTAAGTCCTGGCATTGTATTCTTGACCAAAGCAATTCCACTGAGCCCAGCTGGACTGACTGTCTAAATGCTTTCTAGAGCTACTCCACCACGAGTGAAATATCATCAGAACAGTTGAACTACAGAACACCCACTTATGGGTGTGTTATACAAGTTGCTATCACAATAGTTAATGACAAATAACATCTACAGAGGCCCTTACTATGTGTCAGGCTAGCTGTTTCAAATGCTTTTCATCAATTATTGTGTGCTAATCTTTACAAGCTTGTGAGGGAAATACTTTTATTGTTCCCCTTCATGGATGAGGGAACTGAGGCAGAGACAGAATGGTTAAGGAAATTGCTCAAATCTACACAGCTAGTAAAGGGCAGGTGCAGAATGTGAAGGCAGGCTAGTTGCAGAGCTCACACTTTAACCACCACTTTGACCTAGACTGCTTCTCGTACTGGTAGTCGCGATGGTTGCTGCAGCTGTCTCCCTCACCCACCCTAGCCCCAACCCCTGCTGTGAGCTCTTCTAGGTCAGGGACTATTCCTCTCTCAGCCTTGTCCTCTCATCCCCTGAATTTAATGATTATCCTTGAATGACTCAAACCCATCCGTGTCCCTGGGCCCTAACCTAGAAACATTCTCTCCCTTCATTTACCTTTCTCAGTTCCTCTTAGATCATTTGCTAATTTCCGCCCTGTAGTTGGTAGCAGATCTTAAACCTCCCTCCTTTCCCCACAGTTCATATATGTGAAAAATTCATGACTGAGTCATGCCTGAAATTTCCTCAAAGCCCACCATATTCCCTGGCATTTAGTAAGGTCTTTTCCATAACCATTTATGACATAAATGAAAACAGGGCCAGTTCCATGGCATAATGCAGAATTCCAGGGCCTTCCTGAAAGGCAGCCTGACTTACATCCACTATAATAGGACCGTTGACAGTGCCCACTGGGGGAAAGGGAGGACGTGGAATTCATTCTAGAGCAGTGGTTCTCAAACTCGAGTATGCTTCAGAAACCCCTGGAGGGCTCACTAAAACACAGACTGCTGGGCCCTTTCCTAGAGTTTCTGATTCAGGAGGTCTGGGGTGGGGTCTGAGATTTATACTCTTAATAAGTTCCCTGGTGAGGCTAATGCTGCAGGACTGGTGGACCACTTTTGAGAAGCACTACTCTAGATCCCAGCTTTGGAGAATAGTAAGTATTTAAAATACAACAGAAAGAAGTAGATAAAGCAGCAGCATCCTGGTAAAGTAAGGATAGGGAGGAAATCAAGGAAGCATGGAAGGTCCGACCTGTACGGGTAAGGCTGTGAGGTGTGAGATGTGCATGGTGGGGCCGGGGAAGATCAGCAGAGAATGTGGGCTTGACTCGGAAGATAAACAGTCCAGCTCCATCTTCAGATCACAAAGAGATTTGGATAAAGCTTCTCAAACGAGGAAGCCCTAGCTCTCACCCCTAACACTACCACCACACCCAAGGATCAGACCTAAATACAAACATCTAATTGTTCTAAAGCTTCTAAACCATTACAGCTACTGTGTGTGGCTTCTCCATATAGCTGTGCAATATCGGGAGTCCAGCTGCACTGGCAATGGGGCTTCAGACTTGGAGCCCAGGAGGTTGTTCCAAGTGGCAGGGCAGGGGAGAGTAACGTTTCCTGAAATGGAGGTGCATAAAATTCTCTCTCCCAACCTCTCTGCCACCAGGTGAATGTGTGCTAGTAAAAAACTTCACAGTTTAAAAGACGGAAATAACAAAAACAAACCTTTTCTTTTGCTCCTGGGTTGGCACAAGATTTCCAGACTATGGGCTACTTTTATTAATAGAAAAATTAGCTTACCCCACATATCCTATTCCCTCAATGCTAAGAAAGCAGTTTTTAAAAGGCAGAAGCAGAAGCAAGTGAGGGGTTCTGTGGGACCCTCAGCAAAATCTAGAAGTGTCACTGCTTCAAACCTTTCCAACAAAGAATTAGAGGTAGTGGGAGCAATTAAAGACTCACGCCATAGCCATGTGCCAAGCAAGACTGAAAGGGTGATGCTTGCTGCAAAAGGAGATGGTGCAAAAGAGACAGGAGACTTGCCCAGGGCCCAGGGTGATGAGGTAAAAGGAGCTTGAGGGGCTACACCGAAACACATTCAGGCGGTAGAGCAGGAGGTGGTGGCCTTTGGTTGGGAGGTAATGGCAGGAAAATGAAATGAAGAAATTATTAAAATGAAGAAGCTACTGCAGGGGTTATTTGGGTCATTACATGGTGAAAGCCAAAGAGGTTAGAGAGTGAGGTGAGTTCTGATGCAGACAGAAAACTCAGCAACAGAAAAGACGGACAACTGCACAGCAGGAAACCCAGCCGGGGACGTGAGAGGCATCAGAACAGCCCAGACAGACAAGCTCGGGTTCACAATGTGACTTGCTTCTTCTCCTTTAACTACAGCGTGCACATTTATAAATGAATGGATTCTTTTCAATTTGCTCTGAGGGTCTCTCCACTCTCAAGTATATGAGAAAGCACCTTCTTGCAGTCAGTCCACAAAAAACATAAGAACCTACTGTTTACCAGGTAGTTCGGTGCCAGACCCATAATAAAAAACAAAACTGACCCTATGACTAAGCCCTGGTTCAGGAGCTGCCAGAATTACAGAACGGGGAGATTTGGAGCCTGCCCTAAATTAGGCTAAATAATTTATTTACATAAAGTTATTTAATAAGGGCCTGGTGCTGGATGCAGCTGACCAAGTCCTCAAGTTGTTCTGATGTTCAGCAACGTAGCTCAGGGATGACTTGTAAGCAGCGCATCCATTCAGTACGGTTCCTGACTGCAAGCCAGGTGGCTCAGTACAATACAGAGCACAGAATTTGCACTTTATTGTAAGATGGTAGAGGGGAGAAGGGGCACTGCCAGAGAAGTGAGGCCGGTGAGGCATCGAGCAATGGAGACAAGAGATGATGAGTGTCTGAACTGAGACAGTAGAATTAGAGGGACATCATCATCTAAACTAGAGATGATAAAAGGGTACAGGGAATGCGACTAGGTGAGGAAAGGGGGGTCCTGAGGATAACTCTTAAGTTTCTGCTGTGAGTACCTGGCAGACTGTGGTGCCATTTGGCAAGTTGAGAAAACAGGGGAAGGGGAGTGACTGGGGAGAAAATAAAGAGCTCAGTCTGGGCCAGTAGAGCTTGAGGTGCTTTGACTCTGAAGTTCAGGAGAAAGTTCTGGCCTGGAGACATACGAGTCATAGGAATATAGGAGGCGGTTGAAGACAGGGAGTAGATGATATCCTGAAACGAGAGGGCCTAAACTGAGGTGGTGAGTGTCAGAATTGAACTGCACTATTGCATATGATAAACCTACTGGACAACAGTTATAGTTTGCACATGTCCTTAGACAAATGATTGGATCCCAAACACCTACAAGCGCTCCCTGACTTACAGAAGGTGGTGCGCTGTGGCAGCAGCTGGAGTGTTAGGTGATTTCAAGAGACTTGATGCTGCCATCACTTTAAAACCACGGTTCTTATGCTGGTGTGACGAATGACATGAAAAACCGTTCCGAGATTTCAGAGAGGACACACTAGTCTGCACCGGCACCTCCTAACAGGGCTTAAAAAAGAAACACTTTCCTGCTATATTAAGTAGTTGTTACAAAGTTGGAAAAAAAATTTCAGGGGGGCAGCTGCCATCATTCAGGTGGTGACTACAGCCCTGCCTAATATATCATCTCTTTAACCACTACTCTGTGGGGCTTATTTTTATCATTCTCAAGCAATTCAAATGTTGGTCATCCCGAAAATTCATTCCTTTTTTTTCCTTCCTACAGGCACAGGGAACCAAATTGAAATCACTGACACAACTGAGCCAAAACAGATTTAAGAATATCTTTTTGTTCTAATGCAAACTCAGTCTCTAAGCTCCTGTGAAGGTCTAAACATCAATGAATTGATCACAACCAGCAGGAAAAAAATGAGAATCTGTCATTCTTTTGGGAAATGTCAAATTAAGTTCTAGATCTATTCCCACCTTCCATGACACCGCAGAAGACCACGGTCCCACCTCCATGGTTGAATGGTCTGAATATTTGGGTCCCTTCCAGAATTCATATGTTGAAGCCCTAACCCTCAAATGATGGTATTTGGAGGTAGGACCTTTGGGAGATAATTGGGTTTAGAAGAGGTTATGAGGGTGGGGCCCTCACAATGGGATTACCGTTCTTATAAGAAAAAAAAAAGAGATTCATTCTCTCCCTCTGCTTCTCTCCCTCTCTTCATGCTCTTACACTGAGGAAAGACCCCATGAGCACACAGTGAGAAGGTGGTGGCTGTCTGCAAGCCAGGAAGCAGGGCTTCATGGGAACCAAATCTTGTGGCATCCTTATCTTAGACTTCCCAGCCGCCAGAACTGTGAGAAATAAATGTCTATTGTTTTCGAAGCCACCCAGCTTATGGAATTTTGTTAAGGCAGCCCAAGTTAAGACGACAGTACTCAAATTGCATTGCTCTACAAGTTGCACTGGAGGTGCTTGCTCTCAGTGTAACAGCTGGGAATCCTCTCCCAGAGATTCTGAACCAGTAGATCCAGGGTGGGTCCCATATAACTGCATGATTCAACCCTTCCAGGTAATCCCAACCCAGGCGATCTGTACACTAAGAAACACTTTCTCTTGCTTCTCCCCATAGGTCACCACTGGCCCGGCACCAGCACCTGCTGTCCACAGCTGTGTTTCTGAAGCTAAAATGGTAACACACATCAGATCCACCAGAAGATCTGTGGTATAATGTTAGTGAGCAATGAGTAATCATCACGGGTGATTTGCTATAAAAACTGATCACAGACTCCTCGACTCTGCACATGCCAATCAAGACCAACTGATCAGGGTTTGTTTTTTCATTCGGAAAAAGGTCAAGCAGCTGCCTGTTTGCTTTTTTCTCTCCAGGGCCATTTTAGGAAGTTCATCTGCTCTAAACAGCTGCTCACAAGTAGAATTGATCCTTGCAGGAAAAAGACGGTGGGACCACACTCCAGAGGTGACGTATGTTTCTTCTTTCAGTAATTCAAAATCAGGGTAAAAAAAAGTATCTTGACATTTTGACAATAATCAGATTTCTATTCAGTGTTATGATCATGTTGATCTTTTTAGTCAGTGTCATAACATACATTTTTATAGCACTTTCAACATGAATCAAAGAACTCACTTCCCTTATTTAGTCAACATTTTGCAACTTACAAAGTTCACTTACATCCTGCATAGTCTTCATGATAATCTTCAGAGAGACAAGGCATATAATACTACCCCAGGGCAGACAGTATTAAACCCAGACATGGGCGAAGGGTTGGGCCCGGGTTCCAATCTGAACTCCCCTACTTACTTGTTGTGTGGTCTTGGGCAAGTTAACTGCCCTGTGCCTCAATTTCCTTATCTATGGAATGAAGATAACAGTGCCCACCTCATAGTGTTGTTATGAAGATTAACAAATTAATATCTCTAAAGTGCCTGGTACATAATAAGCACTATGAAAATAGCTGTGAAATAAAATTAAATTCAATAAGCATTTGAGTGTTGACATGTCAGCTCCTGAATGCGGACGTGGAGATGAGAGATTTACATCACAGTTGCTGTCCTCAAGGAGCTCCCAGAGGAGTGCTGAGAGGGAGGCAGATATTCCACAAACCTAAGACGACTTCTCAGGCACCGTGAGAGGATAGTGGGAGTACACTGGACTGGGGGAGAGAAGGAAGAAGATGGGAGCAGATACCAGCACACAACAGAGCAATAAATGATAAGCAAAAAATTAGCCAGGTAAACTGGAGAGATGTGAGAGTGAGAGGGTAGGTTTTCCGGCCAGGGGTACAATATGCGTGGATAATAATAATAGTGCCATATCTTTAGTGTCTATCATATACAAGGACTGTGTTAAGTAATTTACCCACGTTTTTACTGAATCCTGACAAGAGCACTTCGAGGCTGGCCTCACTGTTATCATTTTTGAAATTACCAACTTGAGACTTCAGAAGGCTTATAGTATATTTTCTGAGAATTTACAGTAACTGGCAGAGCCCCCATCTGTCTCTCCAAGACTGGAGCTGCCCAGGCTGTTTCTCAGACACGATCGGGGATTTTGTGAAGAAAGGAGAGAGTTAAGGAAGGAACTAGAAAGAGATGGCAGGTAAAGAGGGCTTTTCACATGCTGCTGCTGCTGTGTTTCTAAGTAGGATAGACTTGAGCAGGTTGATAAGCTAAGGCAGTAGAGAACGGGGATGAAAATACCAGAGACTTGGGGGTATGGTGCTGATGCAGCACAAGCCACAGAAGGTAATGAGATCCAGGGTAAAAGCTGACCAGCTCAGAATGGAGGGAGAGCCAACTCTTGTTCTGAACATGCACAGACAGAGGCAAGTTCATATATGATGAAAGGCTTTGGAAAGTTGAGATTCAGACCAAAACGTAGGCCCTTCTCAGTCAGGAAAGTGGAGAAGTCAGTGGAAGAAACCCCCTTGCTCCCTCTTCCTCACTCCCCCAACAAAGCACCCAGGGCAAGCACCCACCATTCCCCTTTGCCCACCTCATGCCCAGGAACTCTGAAGGTGGCGCAGCTGTTCATTAAAATATTGACTCCCATTTGTTCTTCTCCTTTGCCTTTGCTACTTGAAGTAGGTCACTTAAGGTAGTGCTTCCTCCACTCAAGGATTTTTCCAGTGAGGAAAATAGAAGATATCTGAAGATCAGAGCTCTTGAAAAAGAATGAAGTCATTGAGGGGACCATGAAAGGGGTCTCTTAAGAACATCTAGATGGGGGCAAAAATTTCCCTTGGAACTAAAAACCTATCCAGCAGAGTGCTGAGGGGAAGCAGGGCGAAGGCGAGCAGCAGTGCTCTGGGGAGTGACGGCTGCATGGGGAGCCCAACCCCAGGCAAAGAATAGTTCTTGGGAGCAGTAAAGATGCTCATGTCCCAAGCGTGGCACACACTCCAGGACAGTGGTCAATAACTGCAAATGCTCTGAGGCTCATAAGATCCAGGCAGCACCTTGACTCTACCTGCTAGGAGGGGAATAGGGCCCAATAATAAATTTACCACCATGGAGAGGGAAAGAAATTCTTTAGGTCAATTTAATTGAAAGAAAGATTTAGGTCAATTTAATTGAAAGAATTAATTGAAAGAAAGTAAAAGCATATTTCTTTTGCCTCTGAGTTCACAGGTTACAAGTCATAGTCAATGCATTGTTCATCTGCTGCTCCAGATACAAACCTAGCATTTTCATCTGTGTCTCTGGACACACTGTCCCACCCCCCATGAAGTTCCGTACTCTGGAGACTCTGAAGGTCCAAAGCCTACCCGTCTGTCATGAAAGAACTCAAATGTCACCTCCTAGGTTGAGCCTTTTTAGGGTGGAGGAAGGAGTGTCCCTTTGTCACCCATCATAGTTTGTCCTATACATATATGTACATTCTATTAACCTGCAGGCTCTTAGAGAGGATCTCATTCATTACTGAGCCCTTGCTACCACATGCTATGGTGACCGTCATGCACACAGTAGCTTCAAACTAAATATAAAATTTTTCACTGAACTAATTAATAAAATATGAAGATTCACTGTGCGGTTAGTGAGCTTCAGTTACTTTGAGAATTTCAGCTAAGGATCTATGAGTCACATCTTTAAAATTGTTAGAACTTTTCCTCACCCAAAGCATGACTCCTGTAGATGAAGCGCTGTTTACTAATAGACTCAGTTTCGCCTACCTGTTGGGTCCATTAGTCAGCAAAGGATGAAGCACTCACTTTCTGCGTGTAATGTAAGTGACTTCTAGGCATAGTTTTGCAGCCTTAAAACGGGAATACTATTTTCAAGACTGCAGTAAGCTATGATGAATGGTGGACTGAGAAGTTCTCTGCAGACATGAGGGCTTCATACACGTGTTTTTCGGTGGTACTGAACCAGATGTCATCTGCCATCCTATAACTGTGAGCAAGAGGGGAAAAACCCAGTCGTACCCATCAGCATGTCCCAGCTGCATTCCCTCAGTTGCCTTGTTCTGAATTTGCGCCCCTCTCTTTCAAAGCTGGACAGGTTTTGTAGAGAAGCCTAGTGCAAGTGACGAATGCCAGCAGTTCTTATCAGACTCACTCATTATTGGCTCCTTGTGAGCAATGCTGCAGAGCTTTTCAGGGTGTTTGCATTTCTAGAACCAGCAAGCAGATGAGGGAGGGCCCAGGGCAGCTGATGGAGAGAATGAGAGAAGGCGATAGCCTAGCTTCAGAGAAAAAGGGTTGCCTTTCCTTTGAAGCTAGTACATCACAGGTAAGCCGCCAAGGATCATGGAGAGGGAAGAAGTGAGTGCAGCAGAGAGACTACTGCACCAGGAGACACAAAGCCTGGGTATGAGGTCTCCCCTTCACTATTACTGAAGTGGGTGACCCTGCCTCAGTCACCCAACCATGCCGCTCCTCCACTTCCTTACTGTTACAGGGAGAAATGACTGCTCTATGGACCACAGAGCAAAGCTTCTTAAACTTTAAAGGACTGGGGTCTTAGTAAATGCAAATTCTAGCCTAGAAGGTCTGGATGGGGCATTTCTAACAAGGTCCTGAGTGACACAGAGCTGCTGGTTTGCAGACATCATTTCGATAACAAAGCTATAGAGAATTACAGAGGAGACAGTGAGGTAAAGGCTAGGAAAATGCTTTATAAACTAGTATACTGAATAAAGTTATTATGATTAACAATAACAGAAACAGTAATAACAGAAATGCTTTCTCTGGGTCTACTTCAGTACAGCATTTCCTAGGGGTGCTTGCACCCCACCCTACCCTGAAGGTCTGAACCTGTTTTTAAGGGCTTCCCGGCTCTCCCTGACCTCTCAGTGTGGTTGGTTCCAGCCCAAGGGCTGAATTCTCCTTCTGACAGAAGCAGTCAGATTAGCTTTTTCCAGAAGGCAGCAGGCTAATGCAGTGATTTAGCAATGCAATGAATCCCCAAAGGTTACTTGCGGGGGCTCTGAGGAACCTTGTGGAAAAACACACAGCTCCTTTAAAAATGAAACTCAGTCTGGCTCTCCAGCAGTTCTTCAGAGGTCTCCACTGGACTTGCATTGTTCTCGGAAACAGGATAGAGAGAATTCCACCTCTTGCAAACTCGCTTGCATTTCTGTCTCTCCTACCAGGAAGACAAGGCTCTTCCAACATCATAAGAGATGTTCACATTTTCTACTGGGAAATTATCTATACTGTCCCAAATTTCTGCTATACAAGGGCATTCACAAGCAGGTCAACTCCCAGCCCCAGCTCAGAAATCCAGAACACTCACTGTTAACACGGCAGACTCAGGTGTTGGTTGTCTGAAGAAGCTGGTGATGGTGGAAAGCACCCAACGTTAGGGAAAGTGTGCGCTGGCTAGTTCCAGGGGTGTCCTCTTGCACACCTGAGATGTGTCTGTGATGGAAGCCACCAGCAGGAGAAATGAGGCAGGAGGATAGAGATGTACAGTGGCCTCACCAAACCTCACCTCCGACTTTCTCTCCTGACTTCACAGCCTTCTTGCTCTCAGCACACCTGCCGGGCACACTCCCACAGAGAGCATCTGCACTGGCTGTTCCCTCCACCTGGAATGCTGTTCCCCCCAAATGGGCGGGTCCTTGCTTGCTCTTTGCCTGATCCCTTACCTAGTCCAGATCCTTGACCAAATGTCACCTCTTCAGTGAGGCCTTCCATGACCCACCTACCTAAAATTCTAAATGAACCCCTGCATTGCCTCCTAGAATTCCCTACTCATCTCTCCAGCTCATTTTTTCATGGTACATTACACTATCTGACATAAAATGTTTTACTTGTTTGGTTGTTTCTCCTCCACAACAGAAGACAAATGCCATGAAGTCAGAAAATTTTGTTGGTTTTCTTCACTTTCTTGTGCAGACCAGTGCTTAGCACACAATAGGTCCCAAGAAATATTAATGAATAAATCTTTTAATCAATTACCTAATTAATTAATAACGGGGTTACTAAAGTTTTGAATTTCAGGCAATGTGGCTGCTCATCACAACTATATGAATTTTTCTAACAAAACTGTTTACTTAAAAATTAGTGTTCCGCAATTTTTCTTTCAATTTTAAGCTTTACCTATTAACTTTCTACCACAAAATATAAGGAATCAGTTTTCACAGCACCCTCCTCCACCCCAACTACACACAGATGCACACTTCCCATCCATATTGAGTTGATACTCAATATAGCTGTATCATAATTTTGGTTAAATTAACATTTTATGTTCACTTTTTTATGACTACGTAAATATTCATAGCAGAGTTATGTGGTATATTGTGGTTTCTATTTCCATTTTTCTTTTCTTGCACAACTTTTTGTCTCCTTAGTGTTAGATTTTTGTTATTCGTTGGTCAGTTGATTCGTTTTCTAGTTTTCTATGTACTCGATCATGAATTAAGTCCCTTACCTCCTCTGCTCCAGTTCTGTAAATCTCTTCCTAATAAAATTAAACATGTCAGAAAAAAAAAAAATTAGTGTTCCGGACTGGGAGATCAAAAAAAAAAAAAAAAAACAGCTGGTATATCTAAATTCTGTTTATGGTCTGCAGCTATGTAGCTATATAAATTTATATAGGCCCCTCTCCTAGTCTCAGTCTCTACCATAAAATGTAGGAATTACACCAGATTCTTAAGTCTCTTCCAAACACCAACCTGATATAATACTAAAAGTAAGAGTAGCAGGGTTTCATACATAGCAATAACAACAAAAAGATTTACCGAGTATTAACTGTGTGTAGGACACTATCCTTGAGACTCAAAGGCCATAAAGGTGGCCAAACATAGATTTTGGCTCCAATATAGCTTACTTACTACCAAGAGCAAGAAAAGAAAAGACAAAAATTTAATGAAAATTTAAATATTAATCCAAAAGATAGATTAGATCCCTACATTGAGCAGGAATGATGAATTCTGATATTCCTGCCAGCTCTATAATTGACCTTTGGTTCTCTGGAGATTTGAAAGGGTTAGATACTTACCAAAGACGGTCAAATAGCAACAGAGAACTTACTATTTTTTTATCTTACCCCAAAAGGTGATGATCACTCCTATTTTTCAAAGAGAAACCACACAACCCTGGTGAGAAGTTGTCAACAGCCCCTCAGCCTCTCCAAGTGCTCATCAGACTGTTCTCCTTTTTAAATATTAGCTCCTTTGTCCCTTTCAGGAAAACTCTCTTCCGTTAATGCTATTAAGAGAATTACGTGTGATGAGATGTCTTCCCTCATCCTGTCTAAAGATGTGTATAACAACTTTGTCTTAAGTCCTTAAAAAGCTGCCATCACCATTTCCCAAGGAGGACACATAACACACTAGGTAGCTTTCAAATGCTTTTTTCTTCTCATTTCTGGTTCCAAATCTCACCAAATACCAGCCACATCTTTTTTTCTGGATTCAGGTTTTACATCTGCCAGATGAGAAGCCAGGCAAAACAGCATCCATGCCCTTTCCAACTCTAGTATTTTGCTGTACTTAGTGTTTTCCACAACAAGGAAATCTGTTTGGACCTCTCTGCCCTTGCCTTTCCTACACAATTTGAAGTCACGGAAAAGGAGTAAGTCAGCGGTAAGTCATGTATCTTGGAAAGCAATACTCTCTGGGACACTAACATTACTGCTGGGTATGAAAAATTCCAAGTAGTAACTGTTCAGTTGTGATGGGGTGCAAGATACCCACTCCTACACATTTATTTCTAGCTCTTGAGAGAAGAGCACAATGATCTAGAACATAAAAATTCCATAATTTCTAACTGCAAATCGTCTATAATCAACAAATCTATTTGTCCTTGGCCACACTGGCAGAAAGCCACAGATCTAACAGAATAAGCCATTACCTGCAATGCTTGGAAAGAGGTACATTTCCCAATTTATACTGAGCTTGACCTTCCACCCCGATCATTTCTTTAATTTTGTGTAGTGACCAATCAAATCCACTGCACATTAGTTCACAAGGTCAGGTACTCAGAGGCAGGGCAGAGGGATGGAAAAGCCCTGCCGGAAGAGTCAATAGCCCTTCCTGCAAGGTCTCTCTCCACTGCTCTCTCTGAGCTTCTGGTTCCTCAGTTGTAGGATGAGGTGTTGGTGAGACAATTCCCAGGTCTTCTGAGTCAGTCATTTCATTGTACTGTAATCATTTTCATTGCAAAAGAAATTTGTTTGAATCTCTCTGCCCCAAAGGTAACAACAGAACTTAAAAATAACTTGTGAGATCATTTTATTCAGAACAAGAAGAGATCACTTAAAACCCCCGATGGTCATCTATTCTTGTTTTAAAAGGTGAACTAAGACTCAGCATGAGTCCCTCCTTGCTGAATTCCTGCTATGCTCCCTCACCACTGACAAAGACCAAAACCTCTCTGCACTGGAAGGGGAAACTACAATGCTCCTCATAAAATCACTCAGAAGCCTGAGGGTGGTAATTAGCTCATTTCCTGAGCTCTCCCTTCTTCAGGTTAAGCAACTTTAATTCCTTAACCTATCATTAAAGTGCTCATTTTACAGGCATACTCTATTTGTACTAGGTTCTTCTAAACTGCAGAGTCCAAAAATGGACCCAAAGCTTTAAAAACATCTAAATAATATAGACTACAACCAAAGATCACATTCACATACCAGAAAATTATGTGTCTTTAAATAAATTGTAGCCACAGTTACTGAAATTTAAGATTTGCTATATTTAATGTGCTCAGATAAAATAAAATTAGAATTTTATTTTGCAATGAAACAAACCTAAATAAAGCCCTGTAGCATCATAATAAAAAGATACATTTCCTCTTTCAAAAGATTTGTCACTGAAAATGAGGCAGCGATAAAGCAATGACTTCTCAGCACCGTATTTCCTTGTTTTATGAGTGGAAGTCACTTACCATATTCGAGTAGATACATTATTAAAAGCATTTAGTGTCACAAGAGTCACGTTTCTTCAAATATCAGCATTGCACAGTTCTAACAATTTTGGATACAGCATTAATTATTTTAGAAGACGTTCATGGAAAAATACTGTGTGAACGGCAAAAAGGAGATGGAGGCCGCTTTAGGAATCTTTAATATCAAATGAAGGTATACTTGCTGCAATCTTTAAACAGACCCTGGGCTGTGATGTGGTGGCGAAAACCTGGTCCAGGAGACCACGATTATAGTCCTGATTTTGTACTTGGGCAGGACACTTCTTCTGTGAAAATAACTTTTTGTGTGTGTGGAAAAAGGGCATATTGTATTATCTAACAAGTTAGGTAATTGAACTGAGGTTTCTTCTAGCTTTGTGATCATAAACCAATGTGCTATAAGTATTAGATAAATTCACCTTAAAAATAGACATGGAATTAAATGCATTATGTAAGTTGGGGCATTTCTTATAGCCTTCTCATTTAAAAAAGGGATAGTTAATAGGATGATATGCAGGCTCAAATATAAAAAATAGTCCATGTCACCTTGGGCAAAACTCTCAGAAATTTACGAGTTGATTATAGGCACCCACCTTCGTTTTTAAAATAACAATATGTCTTACTGGTATTTTCTCTACATTGCTTGCGCCTCAGGGGTTTCAGGGATTACAAACTGATTTCCAAAAGACAGTATCTTGCTCTATACCTGTCAGAGTCCGTGCTTTATTTAAACAGGATAGTATATGGGAAAACATTTACAATCTATAAAGCATTTTAAAGATGCTATATTTTTTACCTTCCTTCCATCTCCTCAGCAAAATTAATCTCTCCTTATCCTGTACTATTGGAACTTTGTTTCACCTCTCTTATAAATTCTTAATCCACGCTCTTTTCTACACTAGATCAACCATCCCTTCTAATAGGAATTATCTTACTCACTTGAGCATCTATAGGGCTTAGCATAGTGAGATTTGTAACAAATACTCAATAATTTTTTGACGAAATAAAGAATTAAAGTTACTAGAGAATATATTACAAAATGTGCTTTAGGCGTCATAGCCATAATTTCTTATACAGAATTTCATCTGTTTTTAGTACTTAGCCTCCTTTTTAAATATACACATTCCTCCCAGAGAAAACAGAAAAATTCAGTGGATAGCAGAGTCCGTTAGTTCCTTTTCAGTGTTTGAAGGATTAAGTCTTGGCGTCTTCTTTAAAATAATTCCTTTAAAATCATGTATTCAAAATGTATTATTTGGGGGAGGGGCAGTATCAGGAGTAGGGGAGTGGGAGGTACAAACTAGGCTCAAGGATGTACTATATAACACAAGGAATATAGCTAATATTTTTTAATAACTGTACATGGAAGGTAACCTTTAAAAATTGTATAAAAATAAATTTTTTTAAAATCAAATATATAAAGTATGATTGGACTAATGTTAATGAAAAAAATGCATGTTATAAGAAATCAAAGCTACATGGATGTGAAGGAATTCGGAAGCAATACTAGGAGCGATTGTCTTTAAGTGTATGCTGCCATTTTCCCTATAACTTTAAACTTTCGTATGAAGAACATAAATTTCCATCAAGAAAAAAACATAAAATCAAAAAAATGAAACATAAAATCAGAAATATATATATATATTATTTGGGCACATAATTGGTAAGACTTCTGATTCAGTAATCTAAACATAATGACACCCTTAAATAAATAATAATCTCTTGTCAGCTAGACTCATAAAACATTAGATTTTTTTTTTAAGTGGAAGAGAATCTCTATATCATCATTTCTTTAGCCCACCTCATATTACCAATGACGCAACAGAAGCGCAGGAGGTAAAGTGACTTTGCCAAGGTCACATCAAGTCAGTGAGTGAGTGCTGAGCAGCACCAGGATAGACTCCAGATCACCCGACTCCTAGCCCAGTGCTGTTTCCTTCCTGCCTGTCCTCTCTGATTTATTCATCCAGAACTAACTGATCAAGCAGAAACAATTGGGAATAGTCAGACCTCTATTAATAACAACTTGCTTTTATATAGTACCATATAGTTTACAAAGCGCTTTCCGTATACTCTCTCTCCTTGATTCCTTCCCAAAACCCCAGAGAGCAGACAATTTACCACCATTTACAATAAACTAAGGCCTAGAAAGGTAAAGTGATATATCCAAGGTCACAGAGCCAAATTTGAACCCAGACTTTCTCACTATGAATTTAAGCCTGTGTACATAAAGCCACAGCAACCTCTCTTTCAGAGATACAAAGAAAAAAATTCTTCCACCATAACCCTCATTTGCATCCTATTAAGCCAAGATTCTAAGGGGACTGCCCCAGTAACTTTGTGAAGAGTTTATAAGTAGAAAGGCTGACTTCGAAAGAACTTTAACCAGATGCATAAACTATGCAAAAGTAATAGATGAATTGAGAAAAAGAGCAGGACAGCCATCGAAATGCAGGTCCAGCAAATTGATTTAGACACCAACGACAAGAAAGGTCTTCATTATCTACTTATTTCAGCCCCCACTTTTGAGCTGAGGGAACTAAAACACCTCTATCTCCCAACCCTAAAATGTAGAAATCCCAGGGTTTCTTGAAGAACAAAAGTTATGATAGTCATGACTCTGGAAATGCCACCCCTTTGCACTGATACAGCAGTCTTTTTGTTGGCACTCACCAAAGGTCCTGAGCAGTACAGTCTGTTCCCCAGAGTCGCTGGGGTCAGAGATGTATCTAAAGACAAGAATTAGGATGTGAGGTGTGCAGAGCAGTCTTCACATGAGCGGACAGGGAGTGGAGCATCCAGTCTCTGATGGGAGGGAAGAGGACCAGGAGACTGGGGACAAGGCACAGGCACAGATGATGATGAAGGATCACGCCACTCCCCATGGGACAGGATGAGAACAACACAGAAGAGACTGTTTTGTTTCTCATTTTCAGAAACAGGAGAGAAATTGCTTCTAACAAGAAGGAGGAGGAGGAAGTTTTCACGCCTAGCCAGATTTCATAGGGAGGAAGATCAATAGTTCTCTTCCACGGGCAACAAGAAGTTAAGTCACAGTGAATACGATCCATTATTTAGAGAGCTATATTTGAGCTCAGGGTGAGATCTGAGAGCTGTTCAAACAAGAAGGAAAGGTAAGTGGAGGCTGTGTACTACATGTGTGTCAACCCCGAGTCTTTAGCTACTTTATACCCAAGGATATAATGAAAAGTGCTACGAAAACCAAACAAGTAAATATTATTATACATCAAGCACCTTATATTTTATTCACTCAATTAAGTTTCTTTTGTTAATTGAAATGACCTTAATATGGCCAAGTTACTGGGATCACAAAGAAGACATAGTCTTTGCCTTCATGATGCTCATAGCCTAGAAGACAAGCCTGACATGCAATCAAGGAACCATGTATACTATAGCAGCGGTCCCCAACCCTTTGGTAGCAGGGACCAGTTTCACAGAAGACAATTTTTCCACGGATGGGGGCGGGGGTTGGGGGGTTGGGGACAGGATGGTTCAGGTGGTAATGCGAGCGATGGGGAGCAATGGGGAGCAGATGAAACTTCGCTTGCTTACCGCTCATCTCCTGCTGTGTGGCCCGGTTCCTAACACGCCGCAGAGCTGTACCGGTCCGCAGCCCGGGGGGTTGGGGACCCTTGTACTATAGTGAAGAAAGAAATCAACATGGCAGGAGAGTTCAAAGGGCCAGAGGACAGAAAGACTTTTCTCAGCAGAAAAGGACCAAGAAAATCTTTAGTAAGAAAATTATAATCTCATTACTTGTGGATATAAAAAGTTAATGTACTTGGGGAAGATATTAAGAGATTTCAAGTTGTGTTTTGCTTTTAACGAATAATGTAATTATTGCTAGTATTTTATTACTGATGAAGAACTGACTATTGAACAATATGCTATTTATAGTTCCTAGCTTCCCCATAATATACCATTTGCTAATAGTTAATTAAGTCATGAAACCATAAATTTAACAGAACACATTACATTCTTAATGTTCACTGAAGACAACGTTCTCTGCCTCTCCAAAATGTTTAAATTCTATGTTTGTACATCTGTTGTATGTTTTCAAGACAATGCAAACATGGGAAAATCTCAAAAATATATTGTAAAATAGTAAGATCAAAGCTGCATTTGGGAAGCTCTCCCCTGAATTTGCTAGGTGAATTGAAATTCAATCAATATTAACCTGTGCAAATAAAGAGAGTCCTATTCTTCCAGTTTAAGAACTGGCCCTGCTTTCAAAATAAGTAATGAGAACTCTAAGCCATTTTCTCTTTCTGACATTGCATAAGTTTCAAGTCCTGTACCTATGTCCAAAGCAAAGGTCTTTCATTCGAATTACTGTTTTTAAAGAAATCCTCAGGGGTTTCAAAACTGGTACTTCCAGATCTCTGAGACTCAGAGCCACTGATTAAAATTTTTAATCATATTTATAGATAAGTAGGCTTTAGGGTGGGGACTTAATATGATTTAATAGATAGAAAATAGTATGGGATTCAAGAAACTGGTTTTCATTCTTTACTTTACCAGGATTGAGCCCCTTTTTCCCTGGGCCTCAGTTTTTCCAGGTAAAATGACAAACATAAAAATGACTTCTAAAATCTCTTCTGACCATAAAGATGCTATCACAGCGCTGGGAAGCTAGTAACTTTGCCAGTTATGAATTGGCAAGGTGATTTTTCTGGGAAATTATTGCTTGAACTGTGAGAGCTAAGACACATTTCCCATCATGAATTTGAAGGCAGACTTAATCACTCCCATCCCAAAGAGCCTCTAGCACTTGTTAATATCTCCATTATGGCATTTACCACATTGCATCTTGAGCAGTGCTGTCTGTCTTCCACGCTAGCGTGGAAGGTTCATGAGGTCAGAATTGTGTCTTGTTCAATGTTTTGCCAATGCCCAACAATGCATGACTCGGGGTAAGTGTCCAATGGTTGCTGGGGTAGTGGAAGAATGAATAAATTAGTATCTCAGGGCAATTTTTAAAAATTGTCTGGACCTGATCTTGGTAGTTCTCTTAACCCTGTAACTCTTTTAAGGTATTTACATGGTGTTTCCTCATGGGAAGACTACTTTAATGACCCTGATGTCTGACACCCTAACTATGATGGATAAACAGAGGAAACCAGCCAGGACACTGCTGAGAATTCCACAAAATGCTATCTCCAGGACCTCTGAGCTGAGATTATCTTTCCACAAGATTATTCAGTATATTTTGAAAGTAAAGATGGGAAAGTTGAACACAGGCTTTTACTTTCATTCCTACCTGAAACACCATTAAAAGTACAATAAAGGTGTGTGTATGTGTGATAAATCTATAAAGATGCAGCAAAAGGGAGCGAAGACAACAACTGTCAAATTTTAGAAACAGGAAGCTGGTGAAGATATAAAGGATTTAGCAGGCCTGAGAAAACTCAATTCTAAGCCAGTAGTGGGGAAAGACAATAAGCAATCTAATTTGGACTGCAGAATCTTCAAAAGTTTAGACAGCGGTAGCACCAAGCTTGTCTAGAAGTAGGGTGAAGGGGAAAAGGATAAAATACACAGAACTGGTGGACAGTTTGTTCTTAAGAAGGTATTATAACCTCAAACCCTCTCTTAAACGTTGAACATCTAGACAACTGCCCTCCCCAACCTCAGCAGAAGACTGCAGATGTGTTCTTTGTAGAGGACAGAAGAGAGGCTCTCTGTACAGTGGGCCAAGTAAGTACCACATTGAAAACTAAGAGATTAAGTGAATTTACATGCTGATCGCTGAGACCCACAGAATCCTGGCAGCCATGTCTTTATCATACAGGCAGGAGAAAGAGTCTTCTCTGAGGAATTTATAAACAATAAGAAGCAAGACCTAAAGATACTGATATCAGGAGTTCCACAGTGAAAAGCCCATGAAAGTGACCTTGTAACTAAGATCATTATCAATAAGCCCCACCCATGTGTACAGAGCTTCCAGTCGCCTCTTTAGCCTGCTCTTAAATATGAACAGGCAACAAATATAAAAACATCTGTACAAAGTCTCTAACATGAAAGACAGAAATCGAAACAAGTAATTAAATAAAAGCTAACTGGAAACAAAGGCTATGGAAGGAGATGAAAACTTC
>NW_021703767.1:75399424-75425923 GCF_005190385.1 Monodon monoceros | reverse complement strand
GGTATTAGAAATATTGCCTCAGTGAAACAAGACAGCATAATATAAAATCAAACATTCAAAGAAAAACAACAAGTAAGGATCTTGAAAACTAAGTCTGATATCAGAAATTAAAAATAAAACCTAACAGAAAGAGTAGAAGATAAAAATGAGCCTATCATCAAGAAAACAGGTGAAAAAATGCAAAGGAGGTGAAAACAGGAAATAAAACATATTAATAATAAAAATGTTTTAAAATTCAGGATATCAGGGACTCCCCTGGCAGTCCAGTGGTTAAGACTTCACCTTCCAATGCAGGGGATGTGGGTTTGATCCCTGGTCAGGGAGCTAAGATCCCATATGCCTCGGGGCCAAAAAACCAAAACATAAAACAGAAGCAATGTTGTAACAAATTCAATGAAGACTTTAAAAATGGTCCATGTCAAAAAGTCTATTAAAAAAAAAATTTCAGGATATCAGTATCTGAGTAACAAGATTTCAAAAAAGCTGGAGCCAAACAACAGTAACAACAAAAAAGAAACAGAGAATAGGAAATCATCAAAAAAAAACTTCAGGAAGATTTTCTAGATGCAAAGAATATAAGTTTCCACATTAAAGAAGCCAACTAAGTACCCAGTATAATGGGTGAAAATAAAACCATAAGAGGGCAAATCTTCATAAATTTTCAGAACTCTGGGAAAAAAGAGTTTTTCAAAGAGAAAAAAATAAGTCATATTCAAAAAATGATGAATCAGAATGTCATCAGACAAGAACAACAAAACTGAAGGGAGAAGACATTATAGCGGTGCCATTTAAATTCTGAAGGAAAATTATTTTCAACCTAGAATTCTATACCTAGCCAAGTTATTGCCCAAATATGAGGAAAGAAGGAATATATTTTCAGATATGCAAAGGTCCAGAAAATTTAACTGTGTATCCTTTTTTTCAGGAAGCTGCTGGAAAATTGATTCTACCAAAATAAGCAAGTGAATTAAGAAAGAAGAATACAGAGGATACAAGAAAACAAGAGAACCAAGCAAAGAGACCTGCAGAGATTTTCCAGGGTGATGGAAAGGGAGATTTCAGGATCAAACCAGTGCATAGGGCATAAAAGGAAAAGCGCACATATAGAGCCAAGTCAGAAGGTTCCAAGAGAGATTACTTCAAGAAGATGAACTTGATAAGATATCTGTGCATCAGAACGGCTGGAGCTGAGATTCAGAACGGTGGCAGAGGCTTGGAGTTAAATAGTGAAAAGTATGTATAGAAAGCTGAACAAACAAAAAACAAGACAACTATCAACCACAGAAAAAAACAAAATCATAAGAGAAAGGAAGAGTAATCACAGTCATTAAAAACATTTACATAGTCATAAAAGTGTAACTAATAAATACTGAGCTAACCAAAACAATAATGTAACAGCCCTGGGAAGATGGTAGGATAGGAGGAACGCCTGTTGTGAGAGTGTGATAGTAAGAGAGAGATGAAAACTTCATTTCTACAATGGGACATCAAAAATAGAGCTGAGAAATTGAGAGGAGGTAAGAAGAGAATGTCATTTAGAACACAGAGGTAAATAGCAAAAAGAATTGCGAGTGATGTCTCTGGAGAGAAAAAAAATTTGAGGGAGGGGACAAGGAAGTGCTATGTTTGATAACACACTTTCCATAACTGTGACAAAAATGGCAAGTGCACAAAAAAGAAAAGGAAGACATCATCTCAAATGTTATTCATGGTCTTCCCTGGTGGCGCAGTGGCTGAGAGTCCGCCTGCCGATGCAGGGGACACGGGTTCGTGCCCCGGTCCGGGAAGATCCCACATGCCGCGGAGCGGCTGGGCCCGTGAGCCATGGCCGCTGAGCCTGCACGTCCGGAGCCTGTGCTCTGCAGTGGGAGGGGCCGCGACGGTGAGAGGCCCGCGTACCGCAAAAGAAAAAAAAAAAAAAAAAAGTTATTCATGAGGGATCATCGTTACACCTCTCTTGCTCTAGAAGCATTTCTGAAGGAATGAGTAGCATCAGAGGCTGCAGTGTTCCCCAGCCCCCTCACACCTTTACTAAGACCTGCATGATTCAATGGGGAGTAGGGATCAAAAGAGGTTGCTCAGAGAAAAGACAAGGCTGTCCTTGCCATCTGTGTAACCGCTCCTTATGGTTATTTGATGAAAATCATCTGCTGACCTTCATTTTCAAAATCTTGTTCATAAATCTTTCACCAGCCAGGCTGAGACCTTCTCTATACAGGTGGTATTCTAGATTTCAACCATTGATTACGGCTGTCCAGTTTGGCAGGAAGTGCCTTCCTGAAACTGTTTTAAAACTTTGATCCAAAACAGCTCTATGTTGAGTTACAGCTAAAGGCTCAGACTGGAAGTATTATGCTTGGAATTCATTTAAATCTTTAAGCAAACTGAATCCATCAGAGTCAGCAAAAGCAATGGCTATGATTTTGTACCCCAAGTTATAATGAGGCAGTTTTGAGATACTTAATGATAGCTACATTTTGTTAAGTGCTTACTATTTGCCAGGCAGTGTGGCAAACACTTTCATATACTATCTCATTTAATCCTCAAAACAACTCTAAGAATAAATACTATTATTATCTCTATCATATAAGTGAGAAAATCTAGAGTTAGGAAGATTAGGAACCTTGCCCAATATCTTCTGCTAGGAAGTAGACAGACAGAAATCAAAACCAGAATTGGGTTAAAAACTGCTCTAATTTCTTCATCTTCTCTAAAGAAAGACAACCAAAATATCAAAATACAGTGATGGTAAGTTGAAAAAGAACATATATCTTACAGGAATCTTCATATACTTAAGGAGAATTTGAAGAACTTCATATAGCATAGTTGCAAAATGCATGCATATTAGTACCTGTATAGTGTTTGTCCTGTTACTGTAATTCTGAGAGTTGATAATAATTTATAGATCACTGAAGAGCAATTTTTGAGCCTGACACATTTCAAAAATATTTTTTGGATCTTCCCCCTAAAATACCAATCTGTAAGTTTCAATGCAAAAATTTCAGGGGATTGAGAGCCCAAGGTGAACAGAAATGAAACTCACTGTTCCACTAAGCAAGGGAAGTGTGTCAGCAGCAGAGGTTGGCAAAAGTCACAGAGTGCAATACTGGATCACAGCATTTCCTCTGGCCGTGGAACTGTGCTTACAGGTATACCTTGCTTTGTGCGATGGATATTTTCTTGAAAATCTAGGGAATAATTAAAGCTTTGCAAATGGAATTATACTCTAAAAGCCCTGGAATCTAATTTTTAAAAAAGACAACTGATATTAATATTTTTGAAGTATAAGTTATCATTATCTACATTATGTAATCTGTAACAGGCCGCCACAATTTTCTTCTAAACCTGCTTCATGGGGGGCAGGGACTGTCTTCTCACTACTATATTCAGCACCTAGAACAGTGCCCAGCTTATCAAATATTTGCCAGATTAATGAATTAACCAATCACTTAATCTTTCCTAGTTGCTACATGTATATTAATGATGGTATACCTTTGCTCATACTATTACATCAGCTTGGAATATTTTTCCAATGTTTCAATTCCATCCCTCTGCAAGACCAAGCTCAAATGCCAACTCCCTTCTCTGTATTCCCACAGATTATAGTTCTGTATCTGGTGTAACAGCAGAGGGTATAAATCTTGTATTATTCATTGGTTCCTGGTCTGTGACACCTAGGCAGAGTAATCCACACAGAAGGTATGATATTAAAAGTAGATTTTAAATTTAATCTAAATTTTCACGTGCATACCCCGCTGTCAGCTCTTCCTAGGCTTCTGTTTGTGTCTATCTTCAAAACCAAGTCTGTGAAGTCAGAAACTGTGTCTCTTTTCATTCCTAATCTTGATGATAAGCAACGTGCCTGGCACAGATAAATAAATATATGTATTCATTTTATAAATGAAAACATGTATTATTTGTATACACCATTAATAACATCTTTGTACTAATTAACCAGTGTGTGGGTATGGGTAATACTGGGATGATTTTGTAGATGTGATCTTAGTTACTCTTTTAAGCTATGGAGTTCCGTCATGAGAGTGCTACCCCATGATCAGCCAAATGTACATTTATTTCTAGATACAATACCCAAATACAAGAGAATCATAAACTACATTGTTTACAGCAGGGGTTCTCAAAGTGTGATCCCCTAACTAGCAGCATCAGCATCCCCGGGGAACCAGTTAGAAAATGTAAACTCTCAGGCCCACCCCAGACCCACAGAGTCAGAAACTATAGGAGATCGAGAAATATGTTTTAACAAGCCTACAATTTATTATAATCCATATTTACAGTTGAAAACCCCTGACCAGGTACAACTGGGCAGAACATTGTTCTCACTATTCTTCCCTGAACAATGGAATGGTACCTGGACCTAAGCAACAATGTCAACATTCCTATCACAACAGTCAAGTTCTCTCTTCTGAGGAAACTCAACTTCATCTTAGGCCAGACAATGGGAATAATGTAAAATTCTGATCAAAAAGATTAGTGGATTTCTTTCATTTTTGTCACTGTTCTTTAATTTTTTAGCACAACTTAGACCAGTAGGTCTTAAAAACTATCATTTTAAGCCATATACCACAGCTGCATGGCATTCTGCTTGTTCCAGCCTAAGGGGAAAAAAATTGAGTGAACTAGAACTAGACAGAATGAAGGAAAAACTAGCGAAGCAGCAAGGGTCATCAGTCTAAAGAAAAGTATGAAGGAATGGATTCTAGACCAATCACAGCTGGTATCAAAGTAGGGTGGGCGGGCGATACCAGGGAAAGAAAAGACTATGGTTCTGTGAGAGTAAGAATGGTGGCAGCGGCCAGCATCAGCGTCAGGTAGGAATCTCATCTTGCATCAGGAATGTTCACATGCGATGGACTGAAGGATACTGAAAGTTGCATCTGGCTCCATGCAAGGGGCTAATGTGATAGTGAGGAGTTTAAGGCAGGAATCCAGCCCCATACAGGAAGAGAGGAAGTATTGATAGTAAGCCTAAGGGTCAGAGGATAATCGCAACAGCAGCAGCTGTTAATACTGAGTACTGATTTTATACTTGGTTCATTATGTAAATATAAAATATATATTTATTATATATTATTACATTCATATATAATATATATTCTTTGTCTCATTCATCTTGAAAGAGCCATTGTACAAATAAGGAAGCGAAGACACAGAGAGATATCTTGCCCAAGTCACAAGGACTAACAAGTTGCTAGTTGTGTGTCTGATTTGAAGTCTTGTAATCTTTCTACAACACCACTGAGCTTCCCAGGTAAGTAGGTGATGTGAGAGAAGGAGGTGCAACCCCATGCTTACTTAAGCCCCTGGGGTTGGAAGCCACCTCAGGCATATGAGCCTTGGGTGCTCTCTCACAGCCACCTGACAGCAGGCAGGAACACTCCTCATGCTTCCCCAAGTCTGGCTCTGATTGGCCCAGGGTTTCGGTGAGCCTGAGTCTGCAGAGATCACCATCCTGAAGGCTAATAAACTGTAAACATCGTATGTGTGTGTACACAGCTAGCCTAGGTTTCAGCAAAGGAAGTACCAGACCAGAGAAAAGTATGCCTCAGATGTTCAGTTGTGGTTAAGCTCACAGACTCCGAAGCTTGTCTGCTATGTACTAGCTATGTGACTTGGTCAAATTACTTAACATCTCTATGCTGGGGTTTTCTACTCCCTAAAATAGGGATAACAATACCGCCTGCCTCACTGAATTGTTATGAGGATTAGAGTCACTATATGTAAAGCACAGTGCCCTATACATAGTAAAATATATATATAAGCACAATTTCAAAAGACTGTTATCTCCTCAAATGTCCTTTCAATGTCTCACATGAATAAAGCGTGAAAACATCAGGCATAAAGATTTTTGCTTTAGTTCAGTTTAGGTAGATCTGTTTAAAACGTTTATAACTAAGCCCAATACCTAGTGTACTTTATAGAAAAAAAAGTAATAAAATATTGATGAAAGATTTAAAAAAGGAAAAACCCCTCACAATCCAATCATCATTACCCAAATATTGCCTCTTTTTACATACTGACCTCAGAATAGCAGCTTACCATTCCTTTTTTTTTTTCTACAGTGTTTACAGCCCATTTTCAATTATCTGTGCTCTCTGAATCACTGGTGGTGGGATTTGTTTCAGGTAAAAAGCCAGGCAGAGTATATGCTTAAAAAAATGAAAAAGAAAAGCTCTGTGGAGAGGCAACAGGTGTCCCCTGGGATACCTGCCAACGTACCATCAGTTGGATCACAGCAGCAAAATACCATGGCCTCCCTGGGTGGGAGTCCCACATTCCCAAAGACAGGGAGACAGAGACTGTTTCAAAAAGTAACTGGAGAGAATAGCAAACTAAAATTAGAACTATAGACATTGATCCTGGAACAAAATCCACCATATTCTGCATGCAGGGATGCCAATGAGGATGAAGACACTGGGGGAAGTCATGGGTCTTCTTGGCCTCAAACACACGCCACCTATTTACATGTCTTTTTTCTAACCCAAGCCTGTAGGACAAGAATTAGTTTCTCTCTTCTACATGTTCACTCTCTTAACACTAAAGAAGGCAATAATAAAAATCAAGGTCCAGGCAGCAGGAGTACTGTAGTGTTTCTGACAAAGGACACACGTACCTGTTAACGTTTCATATTAATCACCCTGTAGCTTATCTACTGATTCCTAATTGAGAGTGCACATCCTGATCACACGAGGTGCTTCTTAAATATCCAAGTCGCATGTACCATGGGGTGCCCCGTGATTCAGATGTGCACCCCTGATTGAAAATCCTGTTAGCGGCCAGATTTTACACAGTCTATGTTTTAAACCCAACCAAGGTATAATACTTGACCCAATGCATCTTCATCCCCAACTCCACAAGATGTTATATAACTGCCTTGAAACTACATCTGAGCAACAAAGAGATAAATTCACGTTTTTGAGGAGTTACTGCAAAAAAAAATACATAGAATAAGGACAAATGAAATCCCTTTTGGTAAATTAAAGCCTTTGCAGAAGTCAAAGGAGATAACTTGTTGAGTGTGTATGCAGTATGCTTGCTGCTAAAACTACAAAAATGGCAAAGGATTAATTTCTCCCCTCTAGGACGAGATCCTAATGAAAAGACAAACACAGCTAATAATAATGAAAGACTATGATTCTAAACTCTAAATGGTTTATTGGTACGAGTTTAATTTCATAATCATGATATAGGGGGTATGGGGCTTGGGAAAGGCATAATAATTCTTATTTTACAGAGAAATAAAGAGAAGATGGATTGCCTAAGTCACTTCGTCTTTCTTAGCCACTGTTTTGTTATCTACAAAATGAAGTTAAAATGTCTAATCACAAGGTTTTAAGGGTGATGACATATATTAAAAGCCCTTTAAAAAAAATACAGAGTGTCTCATGAATGTGACAAATCAGGAAACCCAATATTAACAAATCCAGTATAACATAATTATTAGTCATTCAGTAAGCATAAAACACCACACCTAATAGGGTCAAAAGCTTAAAGGCATAAAAGGACAGGGATAAGGGAATGATGGAGAAAACCAACTGGCCACCTCCAGACTCATTACTAACAAACCTCATAATAACCACCTGACTCAGACGATAGGTTACTAGCCAGGCAGCTAGTCAGTTGGACAGCTTTTAGAGTAGGTACTTAGCAAGAGTTCAAATGTTCTCTCTCACAAAAATTCTGTTTAAAGAAGCCAAAAGTGGAACAAAAGGCAGGCATTATTGTTGTGGAATGTTAAGTGCCTCCGCAGAGGTCATTAATCACTACGACTTTAGATTCTAGCCTTCTGGGTAACCTACTAGAACTCTGAAAGATGAATGGAGAAGAGACATATGATGTTAGAAATCGGCAGGTCTTGAGCCTGTCGATGTATCCCCAGACTGTAAGCTCCTGGAGGGCAACCCAATGCACTATTCACATCACCATCCCCTACATTTAACAATGTGCCTGGAACAATGTGGCAACTCATTAAATATTTTGAATTAAATGAAATGAACTCCCTTTGATATTTAAGAATCTTTAAGACTCAGACAGGAAAAGTGATTTGTCCAATGTTACACCATTAGAGCTGGGATATGAAGTGATCTCCTATGCCCAATGTGTATTCTGTTATGTTTTGTACCGTATTATATTTTACTTATCCTACAATGGTCTCGGAGATTTGGTTGTTTGTTTTTTAACCACAAAGTAGCTTTTCTAAAAATCACTTCCCAGCTCTGATAAACTAGTTACTGCACAGACATTTCCTTTGTCTCCTGCAGGGTGAACCATTCTGGTTTCAGAGAAATGAGTACTCTATACCTTACCTATGTTGGTTCATGCCCCTGGCTTGCCTCTAATGTTGGTGTGAAACTCAGAACACAGTTGAATCTTCACTGGGAACACATGTAAAGAAAGCAGGTCATGTTACTGCCTTCTACGTTCTGGAATAGCCAAACTTCTTTCACCTCTCCCAATTTATAATCTCCTGAATCCATGAACAAAGGCTATCCAATTCAACATATATAATCTGAGTCCCTACTATGTAAATGAAAATGTTTTATCTGATGCAGGCACCTGAGTAGCTACATGAATATTAGAGATTCATATTATGCCCACAAAAAAGTTATCTATGAATGGAGATTTGAGAGTGAGATGTTTAAGATCAGAGACTGCATCTCAGTTTTCTTTTACATTCTCAGAACTAAGCACATTGGGAACATAGCAGATGCTCAATAAATGTTTGTTTAAATAAAGAACACAAAAATTATAATGTTGATTGTAAGAAATGCAGTATGTGAAGGACAAACAAGGACTTTAGGTCATATAAAGTATACTAGTAAATATTAATTAGATGTAAGGGAGGTCAGGGAAGATCTTACATAGCAAGGGGGATGGCAAATGAACTCAAAAGAACTGAACAGAGGCACATGACAATGAGAAGAAGGTAGTGCTATATTCACTCTAAGATGGGCCTCAATTTAAGCAGTCTAATATCACACTGCCATGGGTTAATACCAGGACATTTTAAGGAGCTCAAAATAAACCTACAGAATAAGCTTTTTTTTTTTTTTTTTTTTTTTTGCGGTACGCGGGCCTCTCACTGTTGTGGCCTCTCCCGTTGCGGAGCACAGGCTCTGGACACGCAGGCTCAGCGGCCATGGCTCACGGGCCTAGCCGCTCCACGGCATGTGGGATCCTCCTGGACCGGGGCACAAACCCGTGTCCCCTGCATCGGCAGGCGGACTCTCAAGCACTGCGCCACCAGAGAAGCCCCAGAATAAACATTTAAAGATAATCAGGGGGGGCTTCCCTGGTGGCGCAGTGGTTAAGAGTCTGCCTGCCAATGCAGGGGACATAGGTTCGAGCCCCGGCCCGGTAAGATCCCACATGCCACGGAGCAACTAAGCCCGTGCACCACAACTACTGAGCCTGTGCTCTAGAGCCCGCAAGCCACAACTACTGAGCCCATGCACCACAACTAGTGAAGCCTGCGCGCCTAGAGCCTGTGCTCCACAACTAAAGAAAGCCCGCACACAGCAACGACAACCCAACACAGCCAAAAATTTAAAAATACATAAATAAATAAATTTATTTTAAAAAAAGATAATCAAGGGGTTGAAATTAAACGGCTGGAGGAAGAACAGAGAGGGTATTTTAAATGAGTCCATTTTCTGATATAACCGTGAGGCAAGCAATTTCTTCTGCATTTCATTTCCATTCTTTCCCAAAGCAACCAAAAACTTAAAACATGATCACATACGCAGAAGCTTCCATATTGATTAGTTAATTTCAAATCTTCTACGCTGAGGTCCGCAGAGTGGTTCATTCGCAGATACAATCAGTCCCCTAAGGTCTAAACTAGTGCTTCTTACACTTTAATATGCATACAAATGACAAGCAGATGCTGTTGAAATGCAGATTTGGTTCAGTATGTCTGGAGTAGGGCCTGAGATTCTGAATTTCTAACCATTTCCAGGTGATGTTAATCCTGCTTGTCTATGGATTACACCTTGAGTAGCAAGATCCTAGACCAATGTTTAACTTTGACTATCAATTCGCATCACTTGGGGAGCTTTTTAAAAATACCTAGGCCCAGGTTCTACTCCAGAACCCATTAAACCAGAATGTCTAGAGGTGTGGCCTAAGTATCTTTATGCTTCAAAAGCTCCGCAGGTGTTTCTAATAGACCAGCCTAAGATTGAGAACCTAGCTGGACAAAGAAAAGATGTGTTACAGGAAAAGGGGGGAAAAAAGAGAAGATCGGGAGAGAGAGAGAGAGAGAGAAGAAGAAGAGAGAGAGAGAGAGAGAGAGAGGGAAAGTTCTTTCCTCACTGTAAATCAATGCTTCTCAAACTAACGTGCATACAAATAACCTGGGGATTTCATTAAAAATCAGATTCTGATACAGTAAGCCTGGAGTAAAGATCAAGGTTCTGCAATTCTAAATCAAACCACATTTGATTATCAAGAGTCTAAATGAGTTATTCCCGAACACAGTAACACCTGATATCTTCAAAATAAACACCTACGCCTCTCTCCTACCCTAACATTCTGACGTAACTAAGAAAGGGTTTGACCAGGCATGAGGATGTCTAAAAGCATGCCAGATGATTCTAATGTGCATCAAAGTTTGTGAACCACTGCAAGGCACAAATTCTGTCAAAGCTGTTCAGGCTACGCACCAACCCAAATCTCTGAGGCAATATTAATTACCATGGTACATAAGGATCACTGAAATTACACTGTAAATTGATTGCTGGTCAATTGATTTATTTTCCTCTCCTCTTTACCGATAACAGGAAGTGATGCAAAGCAGTAAATAAGGAAGCAAAAAAAATTGACCTTATTTGTAAATAACTGATGCTCAACTTGCTGGAGACTCTGGACAAGTGCTCCAAGAAAGGTTTTCAAACGCTGGAGGTAATGTGAAGGTTGTCAAATGCTGGCAACAAGAGTCAAGATTAATTGGGCCATTAGCCTTTCTTCTGGGATAGAGAACTCTTGAACTTTCAACTGACTCATGTAATAATACTTTGAGTATTGAAAGAGTTTCTAGTAGAAGAAAATATATATGCTTACATTTGAAAATGTCTTCCTGGAATTAAATTTGAATCTGTTGAGGGAAGAAGTTTGTACATGGCAGCATAAAGTACTTAAGATGCACCAATTCAAATGGGATATGGATACATTCTTCTTAATACACATTTTTTTCTTCTATAATAAAATTTCAAGTTAGCTACCATTTTTAGCTGTGCCATTTGCATCAACTCAGAAAGTGAGACCAATGTGTAAATAATTAGCCATTCTTCATATGATCAGTACCTGGCTAATTCAGTTTTGCAAAGGAAGTCTGAGAGCTAACATGTAAAAGGACTTTCACCATGTCTTTTGCCTGAAGCAATTATGGTACCTCTGCAAAATGACCACAGTATTGGTTTGGGGCAAAATTATTAACTCCCTTTGGGTCAGTGCTGTGATTCATGCCTGTATCACTGCTATTTGGATTTCTATAGAACTTCTGGCCTGATTCTTCCCAGATAAACTTCTGAGATTCTTTCTCCTTTCCAAAATCCCAAGACTGGCAGAACAGCTAGAATGCTACAGTTATCAGCATGAGATATAAACCACCTGGAACCCTGCATAACATGTAGCATATTTTATGGGAAACGAGGAGAAATAAAAAATTATCACTAAGAGATACATCCTCTTTTTATGATGGGCCAGGAATTAGTGTATAAATTGGATGCAAAAATGTTACCAAGAACCTCTGCCAAATAACCAAGTTTAATAATCAAACAGCAGGTGTCCTCTAAATACAAAAAAAAATGCTTCTTAGTAAAATGATACTGTCTTTTGTTTAATCTCATGTTCCAGAAATACTTAAGCAACTGGAATATTACAGACCTCTGTGAGTTAAGACTTGGCTTCTCGTTTTAAAATGGATTCTACAATACAGTTAATAAATATATGCCTCATGTACATTTATTGACATGGGATCTCTCATATATGTACATCATTGTTAGTCAAGGAAATGCCCATCAGCAAAATATCAGAATAAAATTATCCCAATTAAAATTTGCCAGCTTGTCTGAATCCATGTTGACTCAGTTATTTTCATACTAAAAATGCTTACCTAGGTTGAAATACTTAACTCCTCTAATTAGATACTTTATTGAACAGGTACCTGCTATCATTTGACGCGCCAGTTTTATTAATCAGCCCAGAAATAGGTAACCCACCACCACTCCCTGATCCTGAGCACATTACCACAATGACTGACATTCTTGGTTTAAAAATAAAACCTTGTTTCAAATATAGCTTCTCGAGTTCTGGGTAATGAATATAGTTTCATAAAAGTTGACATCATTTCTTCTGATTTCACCACAATTAAATACATCCAGTATTCCTACTGGATATCTGACCACATTACTCAAGACTCTTGCAAGCTGGTGGGCGTTTTAAAGAGGAGGAGGAGGAGGAGACCTGCATAGATGGAGTTAAACCCAAAGGCTACCCAATCTTACAATTTTAATAGTCGTTTTGTTTATGGTTAAATATGCCATCAGAAGTTGATTTTTACAGTTCATTTACCAGTTAGTATGTGTATATTATGCAGATTTGCTATGAGGAGAATATTAATATATACATATCCAGAACTAGTATATGCATCATGCCTGGAGCCAAGCGGTACTCCGATACACTGTTCTTCTTAGAGGTCAGTTCTAACGCACACTGTTCCAAATAGACCCAATTTCTCTGCTGATATATTTTCAAAATGCAGTAGGATGTGGTCATACACACCCAGAAATACCATCTTCGTGGGGTGGGGGTGGAGAAATCCAAACATTTTTTCTATAGCAATGCATTATTGGATATCAGATACAAACGTGCCTGTCAGCAATCCTAAAGCAAATGAAATATATTTATTTGAACCCATCCATTCTACAGAAAAGAAACTGCTTTATCAACACATCTCACCTCCCCCACCATCTAAAGACTCTTCCCACCCCCCTACCTAAAAAGAAAAAAAAATCACACTTCACTACGCAACTGATGGAGTATTAAACACTGTCTTCCAAGCTGTGGGAGTTAAAAAGAAGTCGCCTTCCTGCCACACTTCCCTGGTGCTGCAACGGACATAGCATCTCCTCCTATCGACCTAGTATGATGCTCACTCCCCAAGCACTGCAGTCCCCTCGCCGAGGGCTGCCCTGGCCACACGCACATGCAGCGGGAAGTCCCCCGATGGGGACAGCCTCCTACCTTTGCTCTCCATTTCGGTCCCTTTCGAGTGCTGGGAAGTTCAATGGAAGTTGGCCGGAAGATGTGGGCCCGCTTCAGATTCCCAAATCCAGGAAGCCAATCTGATGATTTCGCCCGTACTTCCTTTCTTCCCCTCAGGCTTCCTGAAAGATGGGATTTCTTAAACCTTGAAGCTGCAATCAGCCACCAAGGGACCCTTAGCAGCAGCAGCAGATTGCCTCTTCAGGGGATAGGTTGAGACCTGGTATTGATATGCATGCACGGTGCCCGCTCAGTTTGTTTTTTTTTACCTGGGTCTGGAAGCTGCAAGCAGGAGCTGTCCTCCGAACGTGGTGCTGCAGGTGTAGTGACAGATCATCCCACTTTGCTCTCTGGATGTACAGCAGATTTGCATGGGCGCTGGCACGCATGCGCAGGGCGTCCCTTCGGCCGCCTCCCGCTCCCCCGCCCTTCTTCCCTTCTCTCCCCAATACGGTCCTCAGTTATCCCCGCTGAAGAGCTGTAGCTTTCGGTCACAGGGAGCGCTGCTAAAAATAAACGCCGGACCGGATTTTCCTTTGCAAACTAGAAAATGGATTGGATTGGGATTGTGTATCAATCCAATACGATTTTCCAGGATGGATTACTGAAGCCTTGGAGGAAACTGGGGTCTCCGAGCTGGGTATGGTTTTATTCAGAAGCAGAAAGGAGAAAAGAGGAGTGTATTTACAAATTCCATTTAATGGTCACAATTTGGGGTTCTCTTCCTAGTTGCTGCAGTAACTTTTCATGTGAATGCTTCCTCCTCTTCTACCCACTTCCCCTACTGACTTTATGTTTCTCTTTGTATTTCCATATTTGTTTTGTTTTTTTCCTCAGGGATAGAGTGGGAGTAGCCCTGGAGCTACCAAAGATTGATATTCTCCCACTTCTTTGCTACTCTGACTGAGTTTTCCTGCCTCCCCGAGATCCCTTTGGCCTCCACCTCAAAACTGTTCCATGAACAGGCTCCAGGGCTTCTAAAGTTCTCTGAACAAAGCCACTGAGGACATTGTGTGGTGCTTTAGCTTCTTTCCAACAGTCTACCAAGAAGCAGAGTCCCCACAGGTGGGGAGGCCCTTTATTGATAAGTGCTTTAAAGCTGTATAAATAATCATTTTTATAAAGATGCAGAGGAAGAGTGTTTTTCTTGTATAAGGTTCTAGGGAAGGTCTCAAAGCCAAAAATCCCTTAAAGTACTCTTTTCATATCAGAACATTTTAAAAGCCCACACTACACTTAGTTTATCTCCAACATGTTTAATAGGGCAAGAGTGTATTTACTACCTTTTTTATTTTTTTCAATAGAACAAATTGTCCTGAGAGAACAGTCAGTCTCTCCTTGAGAAAAATAGTCTTATTCTCAGGTATAAAAACAAATCTAGAAAACTAATATCCCGAATGGCTAATGGAAGAGCTGTGCCAATTAATCAAACACCCCAGGTTACACAAAGATCCCTCCACAGTAGACGTCTAATCCCAATTTTCAAAATATTGAAATACAATAAAATGTACTCCGAACAAGAAACCTGAGGCCGACTATAATACCATCTTCCTTTGGTGAATCAGAAGATATCTTGGGGCTTCTCCAATGCCTTAGGGCTATGATTACAAATATTAATCATTATGGCTCAGCCAGACATGGGCATCTAATGGTGGAGGACTCCTGTTGATCAGCTGCTGTGATTCAGCACTGAGGAATCAAAACGCTTGAGAATGGGATTACAGGGGCCACAGCCTAGAGTCTACCAACCTTTCGGCTCTCCTATCACATGCACAAGTAAACAGTTGGAGGAGGATTTCCCTGGTGGCACAGTGGTTAAGAATCCGCCTGCCAATTCAGGGTACGCGAGTTCGAGCCCTGGTCTGGGAAGATCCCACATGCCGCAGAGCAACTAAGCCCGTGCACCACAACTACTGAGCCTGCGCTCTAGAGCCTGTGAGCCACAACTACTGAGCTGGTATGCCACAACTACGGAAGCCCATGAGCACCTAGAGCCCATGCTCTGCAACAGGAGAAACCACCACAATGAGAAGCCCATGCACCGCAACAAAGAGTAGCCCCCGCTCACCGCAACTAGAGAAAGCCCGCGTGCAGCAACAAAGACCCAATGCAGCCAAAAATTAACTAATTAAAAATATATATTGGGGGGGAATCACAAAACTCAGTGTTTCTTTAAATTCTGATAGTTTCTGGGAGTAGGCTACGAGTAAGAGAAGACCCTGGAGAATAATTGCCTATATCATTGGGATAAATAACTTCTGCTCCTAGCACTGCACCCATTACATGTTCTTTCCCTCTCAAAAGTTTTAGAGAAGGAGTTACCTTTAGATTCCTCTATGTACACCCTTAATATTTATTATTTTACAAATGGAGAGGCAAGCAGGGCACTTGACTTGATAAGAGTCACACAGTGGAGCAGAACCAGGCTCACAACCTAAGGGTCCTGGCATGGACTCCAAGATGATTTCTCATACTACCACCTCCCCATTATCTATAGTGAAGGGGAACAGGGAGAACCTCCAAGTTCATGAACTTTCATTATTTTTACTCATAATTTTTAAAACCCAGATGCTTTATTAAATAGAAAAATAAATCAAATTTAATGCAAAGTCTGTGGTGTGACATTCAAGACCTTTCTATTATCTGGATCCAAACTACCTTTCAGGTCTTCTCCAAGCTTAATCCCTAGACAATACTTGCCATTATCCTAAGCAGATTTCAAGATTCTCCTTTTGTGTACCTTTACTTACATAGCCATTTTTGGAATATCTTCACCTCCTTACACCACTAACACAGATGTCTACGTATCGAAATCTTATAATTTCCTCAAGATTCAGCTAAAATTCTTTCTCACTCCTACAGTCCTCCCTGATCCTTTCAGTCTGAAAATATTCTCTAATAGTAAGAGCAATGTTGCTATATATTTACCTCTCTTACATCACCTGTTACTTTCTATTTTGTATTATCTTTATGTGCATATCTCATTCCTGTTCCCCATCCTTACTTAAAAATAGGCTCCTGATTCATCTTCGTATAGATTGACTTGAATATAGAAAACACTAATAAATGTTTGATGAATTAATATTTAGTGTACATGTTTTGTGTACATGACATTGACTACTTGCACTGTGATAACAAATAGTGATGATAATAATATTGAGCTGACACTACTAAGAACTTACTATGTGCCAGGCACTATTATAAGGTTTCCAAATGTTTTAATTAATTTTTTCTTCATAAAACTTTGTGACTTTAGTACTGTTATCTGTATTTTAAAGATGAGCAATCAGAGACACAGAGAAGTTAGAGTATGAATAAAATACAATCTCTGCCCTAGAGAAACATAAAGCTTAATAAAGGTGATAGAAACATAAATGATTTTAAAATACATGGTAAGGTATAAGATAGAGATTGTCATAGGTAGAGTGGGAGCACAAAAGTTGGGCAGTTAGCCAGGCTGTAGGTTTTAGGAATTAGAGGCTGGAAACTTTCAAGGTCTTCCCAATTTTTTTAAAAAAACAAAAGGGTCTACTCACCCCACCAATGGGAGAGGATTTAAGGGCAAAATTTCTTCATAAAAGTGTTAATAAGAAATCATTTCATCTGGTTATGATGAACTTGCTTGATGATGAACTTGGAAAAGGAAAAATAGTCTAGTAGCCTGGTAATTTGCTATTTCAATATGCCAAGAATTAGGTGGGCCTAGATCCCTTGTACTCGGGGGTACCTCCTTTCACCATCAAAAACTGCCCTAGTTTGAACAATAAATCATACAGGCATAGTACTTATATTACAAAATTGAATGAGACTAGCACTACCAACACTGACATGCCAGCCTAATTCTGGTTAACCCATGTAACAGATTGGTTATGTGGGCATATTCAGAATCTCTAGCTTTTCTATTCTCTACTAGAATGTACAGAAACAATATACATTACTGGGATTAATTAACATCAGCTTATTAAATTATAATTAACAATTCAAAGAGCCTTGCTAATACGTCAAATCAATTACCAGTCCACAGAGGTTTTTTTCCCCACATATTTACTATGCTTTTCTGGAAGTCCTGAATATAAACTAGGAGGAATTTGTGACCTTTTCTTTTCATCCAATTATTTTCCTACTATTCATCTTTTATAACTGAACATCTGCCTTAAAATTTTTTCTAACTTACAGTTGACCATTTAGAACTCATTTTGGTGATGAAAATAAGATCAACTCATGACTACAAATGAATATTCACTGTAAGATGGAACAGCTGAAAGTCTCTATTGAGGGGATCACTCTAAACTGTCACCCAAGTGTGAGCTCCACAAGGACAAAAACTATGTCCATGTGTTCACTATTGTATCTCCAGCATCTAGAACAGTGTGTGGAACTTAGAAGGTTTTATTTAATACCTGAGAAGTAAATGAGAGTTTGATGAAATAAAGCTTTATCCACAGCCACAAAGCCAGTTCATTTGGCAAATGGGAGGCATCAGTCAGCATAAACAGGATCATAAGTGACCTGCAAGAGCAGAAAGATGATCACAAGCACTTAATGAATGTGCTCACTGTTTGCTCTTGGACAAAGACCATAAATAATAAGGCACAGATTCACGAATCTCTTAGGCATGCTAAGACTAGGGCCATGCCTTCACAAACAGTCTAGGAGGCTGAAACAAATTAGTTATAGAGGAAGGAAGAATAAAGTAAATGACAAAACTTTTGAAGGACAAAGAGATGATGAGTCAATGTGACAAAGCCATATATAAGAATGACAATGCTGTAGAGATTGGGGACTGTCCCTCAAAGAGCAAACATAACTTGCTTATCTACTATGTGTGGAAGTTTTCATTCTCTTCCTTGGATGAAGGTAAAACTACAGTCTCCCTAAGAAGAAAATGCAAGTGATAGGCCCGGAACCAAGATGGCGGAGTAGAAGGACATACTCTCACTCCCTCTTGTGAGAGCACCAGAATCACAACTAGCTGCTGGACAATCATTGACAGGAAGACACTGGAACTCACCAAAAAAGATACCCCACAGCCAAAGACAAAGGAGAAGCCACAATGAGATGGTAGGAGGGGCGCAATCACAGTAAAATCAAATCCCGTAACTGCTGGGTGGGTGACTCACAGACTGGAGAACATTTATACCACAGAAGTCCACCCACTGGAGTGAAGGTTCTCAGCCCCACGTCAGTCTTCCCAACCTGGGGGTCCAGAAACGGGAGGAGGAATTCCTAGAGAATCAGACTTTGAAGGCTAGCGGGATTTGATTGCAGGACTTCCACAGGACTGGGGGAAACAGAGACTCCACTCCTGGAGGGCGCACACAAAGTGGTGTGCGCATTGGGACCCAGTGGAAGGAGCAGTGACCCCGGGGGAGACTGAACCAGACCTACCTGCTAGTGTTGGAGGGTCTCCTGCAGAGGTGGGGGGTGGCTGGGGCTCACCATGGGGACAAGGCAGCAGAAGTTCTGGTAAGTACTCCTTGGTGTGAGCCCTCCCAGAGTCTGCCATTAGCCCCACCAAAGAGCCAGAGTAGGCTCCAATGTTGGGTTGCCTCAGGCCAAACAACCAACAGGAAGGGAACCCAGCCCCACCCATCATCAGTCAAGCATATTAAAGTTTTATTGAGCTCTGCCCACCAGAGCAACAGTCAGCTCTACCCACCACCAGTCCCTCCCATCAGGAAACTTGCATAAGCCTCGTAGATAGCCTCATCCACCAGAGGGCAGACAGCAAAAGCAAAAAGAACTACAATTCTGCAGCCTCTGGAACAAAAACCACATCACAGAAAGACAGACAAGATTAAAAGACAGAGGGCTATGTACCAGATGAAGAAACAAGATAAAACCCCAGAAAAACAACTAAATGAAATGGAGATAGGCAATCATCCAGAAAAAGAATTCAGAATAATGATAGAAAAGATGATCCAGGACTTTGGAAAAAGAACGGAGGCAGAGATCGAGAAGATGCAAGAAATGTTTAACAAAGACCTAGAAGAATTAAAGAACAAGCAAACAGAGACGAACAATACAATAACTGAAATGAAAAATACTCTAGAAGGAATCAACAGCAGAATAACTGATGCAGAAGAACGGATAAGTGACCTGGAAGACAGAATGGTGGAATTAACTGTTGAGGAACAGAATAAAGAAAAAAGAATGCAAAGAAATGAAGACAGCCTAAGAGACCTCTGGGACAACATTAAATGCAACAATATTCGCATTATAGGGGTCCCAGAAGAAGAGAGAGAGAAAGGACCAGAGAAAACAGTTGAAGAGATTATAGTCGAAAACTTCCCTAACATGGGAAAGGAAATAGCCACCCAAGTCCAGGAAGCACAGCAAGTCCCATACAGGATAAACCCAAGGAAAAACACACCGAGACACATAGTAATCAAACTGGCAAAAATTAAAGGCAAAGAAAAATTATTGAAAGCAGCAAGGGAAAAACGATAAATAACATGCAAGGGAACGCCCATAAGGTTAACAGCTGATTTCTCATCAGAAACTCTACAAGCCAGAAGGGAGTGGCACAATGTACTTAAAGTGATGAAAGGGAAGAACCTACAACCAAGATTACTCTACCTGTCAAGGATCTGATTCAGATTCCATGGAGAAATCGAAAGCTTTACAGACAAGCAAAAGCTAAGAGAATTCAATACCACCAAACCAGCTCTACAACAAATGCTAAGGAACTTCTGTAAGTGGGAAACACAAGAGAAGAAAAGGACCTACAAAAACAAACCCAAAACAATTAAGAAAATGGTCATAGGAACATACATATCGATAATTACCTTAAATGTGAATGGATTAAATGCTCCAACCAAATGTCACAGGCTTGCTGAATGGATACAAAAAAAAAAAGACCCATATATATGCTGTCTACAGTAGAGACCCATTTCAGACCTAGGGACACATACAGATTGAAAGTGAGGGGATGGAAAAAAGATATTCCATGCAAATGGAAACCAAAAGAAAGCTGGAGTAGCAATACTCATATCAGATAAAATAGACTTTAAAATAAAGAATGTTACAAGAGAGAAGGAAGGACACTACATAATGATCAAGGGATCAATCCAAGAAGAAGATATAATAATTATAAATATATATGCACCCAAAATAGGAGCACCTCAATACATAAAGGAACTACTAACAGATATAAAAGAGGAAATCGACAGTAACACAATAATAGTGGGGGACTTTAACACCTCACCTACACCAATGGACAGATCATCCAAAATGAAAATAAATAAGGAAACACAGGCTTAAATGACACAATAGACCAGATAGATTTAATTGATATTTATAGGACAGTCCATCCAAAAACAGCAGATTACACTTTCCTCTCAAGTGTGCATGGAACATTCTCAAGGATAGATCATATCTTGGGTCACAAATCAAGCTGTGGTAAATTTAAGAAAAGTGAAATTGTATCAAGTATCTTTTCCAACCACAACGCTATGAGACTAGATACCAATTACAGGAAAAAATCTGTAAAAACTACAAATCATAGAGGCTGAACAATACACTACTTAATAACCAAGAGATCACTGAAGAAATCAAAGAGGAAATTAAAAAATACCTAGAAACAAATGACAATGAAAACACAACGACCCAAAACCTATGGGATGCAGCAAAAGCAGTTCTAAGATGGAAGTTTATGGCAATATAATCCTACCTCAAGAAACAAGAAACATCTCAAATAAACAACCTAACCTTACACCTAAAGCAATTAGAGAAGGAAGAACAAAAAAACCCCAAAGTTAGCAGATGGAAAGAAATCATAAAGATCAGATCAGAAATAAATGTAAAAGAAATGAAAGAAACAATAGCAAAGATCAATAAAACTAAAAGCTGGTTCTTTGAGAAGATAAACGGAACTTGATAAACCATTAGCCAAACTCATCAAGATAAAAAGGGAGAAGACTCAAATCAATAGAATAAGAAATGAAAAAGAAGTAACAACTGACATGCAGAAATACAAAGGCTCATGAGAGATTACTACAAGAAACTATATGCCAATAAAATGGACAACATGGAAGAAGTGTACAAATTCTTAGAAAAGCACAACCTTCCAAGACTGAACCAGAAAGATATAGAAAATATGAACAGACCATCACAAGCAGTGAAATTGAAACTGTGATAAAAAATCTTCCCATAAGCAAAAGCCCAGGGCCAGATGGCTTCACAGGTGAATTCTATCCAACATTTAGAGAAGAGTTAATACCTACCCTTCTCTCTTCCAAAATATAGCAGAGGGAGGAACACTCCCAAACACATTCTATGAGGCCACCATCAACCTGATACCAAAACCAGATAAAGATGACACACAAAAAGAAAACTACAGGCCAATATCACTAATGAACATAGATGCAAAAATCCTCAACAAAATACTAGCAAACAGAATCCAGCAACACATTAAGAGGATCATACAACATGATCAAGTGGGATTTATCCCAGGGATGCAAGGATTCTTCAATATATGCAAATCAATCAATGTAATACACCATATTAACAAATTGAAGAATAAAAACCATATGATCATCTCAATAGATGCAGAAAAAGCTTTTGACAAAATTCAACACCCATTTATGATAAAAACCCTGCAGAAAGTAGGCATAGAGGGAACTTTCCTCAACATAATAAAGGCCATATATGACAAACCCACAGCCAACATCATCCTCAATGGTGAAAAACTGAAACCATTTCCACTAAGATCAGGAACGAGACAAGGTTGCCCACTCTCACCACTCTTATTCAACATAGTTTTGGAAGTTTTAGCCACAACAATCAGAGAAGAAAAAGAAATAAAAGGAATCCAAATCGGAAAAGAAGAAGTAAAGCTGTCACTGTTTGCAGATGACATGATACTATACATAGAGAATCCTAAAGATGGTACCAGAAAACCACTAGAGCTAATCAATGAATTTGGTAAAGTAGCAGGATACAAAATTAATGCACAGAAATCTCTGGCATTCTTACACATTAATGATGAAAAATCTGAAAGTGAAATTAAGAAAACACTCTAATTTACCACTGCAACAAAAAGAATAAAATATCGAGGAATAAAGCTACCTAAGGAGACAAAAGACCTGTATGCAGAAAATTATAAGACACAGATGAAAAATTAAAGATGATACAAACAGATGGAGAGATATACCATGTTCTTGGATTGGAAGAATCAACATTGTGAAAATGACTCTACTACCCAAAGCAATCTACAGATTCAGTGCAATCCCTATCAAACTACCACTGGCATTTTTCAAAGAACTAGAACAAAAAATTGCACAATTTGTATGGAAACACAAAAGACCCCGAAAAGCCAAAGTAATCTTGAGAATGAAAAATGCAGCTGGAGGAATCACGCTCCCTGACTTCAGACTATACTACAAAGCTACAGTAATCAAGACAGTATGGTGCTGGCACAAAAACAGAAATATAGATAAATGGAACAGGATAGAAAGCCCAAAGATAAACCCACGCACATATGGTCACCTTATCTTTGATAAAGGAGGCAAGAATATACAGTGGAGAAAAGACAGCCTCTTCAAAAAGTGGTGCTGGGAAAACTGGACAGGTACATGTAAAAGTATGAAATTAAAACACTCCTTAACACCATACACAAAAATAAACTCAAAATGGATTAAAGACCTAAATGTAAGGCCAGACACTATCAAACTCTTAGAGGAAAACACAGGCAGAACACTCTATGACATAAATCACAGCAAGATCTTTTTTGACCCACCTCCTAGAGAAATGGAAATAAAAACAAAAATAAACAAATGGGACCTAATGAAACGTAAAAGCTTTTGCACAGCAAAGGAAACCATAAACAAGACAAAAAGACAACCCTCAGAATGGGAGAAAACATTTGCAAACGAAGCAACTGAAAAAGGATTAATCTCCAAAATATACAAGCAGCTCATGCAGCTCAGTATCAAAAAAACAAACAACCAAATCAAAAATTGGGCACTAGACCTAAATAGACATTTCTCCAAAGATATACAGACTGCCAACAAACACATGAAAGGATGCTCAACATCACTAATCATTAGAGAAATGCAAATCAAAACTACGAGGTGTCACCTCACACTGGTCAGAATGGCCATCATCAAAAAATCTACAAGCAATAAATGCTGGAGAGGCTGTGGAGAAAAGGGAACCCTCTTTCACTGTTGGTGGGAATGAAGATCGATTCAGCCACTATAGAGAACAGTATGGAGGTTCCTCAAAAAACTAAGAAAAGAACTATGACCCAGCAATCCCGCTATTGGGCATATACCCCGAGAAAACCATAATTCAAAAAGATTCATGTCCCACAATGCTCATTGCAACTCTATATACAATAGCCAGGAAATGGAAGCAATCTAACTGTCCATCGACAGATGAATGGATAAAGATGTGGCACATATATACAATGGAATATTATTCAACCATAAAAAGAAATTGAGCTATTTGTAGTGAGATGGGTGGACCTAGAGTCTGTCATACAGAGTGAAGTAAGTCAGAAAGAGAAAAACAAATACCGTATGCTAACACATATATATGGAATCTAAGATAAGAAAAAAGAAAGGTCTGAAGAACCTAGGGGCAGGCCAGGAATAAAAATGCAGACGTAGAGAATGGACATGGGGAGGGGGAAGGGTATGCTGGGACGAAGTGAGAAAGTGGCATGGACTTATATACACTACCAAATGTAAAATGGATAGCTAGTTGGCAGCAGCAGCATAGCACAGGGAGATCAGCTCAGTGTTTTGTGACCACCTAGAGGGGTGGGATAGGGAGGATGGGAGGGTGATGCAAGAGGGAGGAGATATGGGGATATCTGTAAATGTATAGCTGATTCACTTTGCTATAAAGCAGAAACTAACACACCATTGTAAAGCAATTATACTCCAATAAAGATGTTAAAAAAAAATTTGGTGAAAAAAATCTACAAAAAATAAATGCTGGAGAGGGTGTGGAGAAAAGGGAACCCTCTTGCACTGTTGGTGGGAATGTAAGTTGATACAGCCACTATGGAGAACAGTATGGAGGTTCCATAAAAATCTAAAAACAGAACTACCATATGACCCAGTAATCCCACTACTGGGCATATACCCTGCAAAAACCATAATTCAAAAAAAGTCATGTACCACAATGCTCATTGCAGCACTATTTACAATAGCCAGGACATGGAAGCAACCTAAGTGTCCATTGACAGATGAACAGATAAAGAAGATGTGGCACATGTATACAATGGAATATTACTCACCCATAAAAAGAAACGAAATTGAGTTATTTGTAGTGAGGTGGATGGACCCAGAGTCTGTCATACAGAGTGAAGTCAGAAAGAGAAAAACAAATACTGTATGCTAACACATAAATATGGAATCTAAAAAAAAAAGAAAAGGTCATGAATAACCTAGGGGCAAGACAGGAATAAAGACGCAGACCTACTAGAGAATGGACTTCAGGACACGGGGAGGCAGAAGGGTAAGCTGGGACAAAGTGAGAGAGTGGTAGTGTATATATGGACATATAAACACTACCAAATGTAAAATAGATAGCTAGTGGGAAGCAGTCGCATAGCACAGGGAGATCAGCTCGGTGCTTTGTGACCAGCTAGAAGGGTGGGATAGGGAGGGTAGGAGGGAGGGAGACGCAAGAGGGAAGAGATATGGGGATATACATATATGTATAACTGATTCCCTTTGTTGTGAAGCAGAAACTAGCGTACCATTGTAAAGTAATTATACTCCAATAAAAATGTTTAAAAAAAAAAAACAAGATTGAGCTATCTGTAGTGAGGTGGGTACACCCAGAGTCTGTCATACAGAGTGAAGTCAGGAAGAGAAAATCAAATACCGTATGCTAACACACATACATGGAATCTAAAGAAAAAAAATGGTTCTGATGAACTTAGGGGCAGGACAGGAATAAAGACGCAGACGTAGGTAATGGAGTTGACGACACGGGGAGGGGGAAGGGTAAGCTGGTATGAAGTGAGAGAGTAGCACTGACATATATACACTACCAAATGTAAAACAGATAGCTAGTGGGAAGCAGCTGAATAGCACAGGGAGATCAGCTCGGTGCTTTGTGTCCACCTAGAGGGATGGGATAAAGGGAGAGGGAGGGAGGTGCAAGAGGGAGGAGATGTGGGCATATATGTATACATATAGCTGATTCACTTTGTTATACAGCAGAAACTAACAACATTGTAAAGCAATTATACTCCACTAAAGATGTTAAAATATATATATATATCCATATATCAATAAAAAAGAAAAAATACAAGTATCTTTAAACATGTAAGAAATCAGAGAAACTATTTGCTGCCAATTAAATTAGAAAAAAATTGTAAACACTACTATGCAGTGCTGCCCAAACCTGAGCTGAAGTAAGCATTATTACATACTGTTGAGGTTATAAATTCATAGAACCTTTCTGGAGAACAACTTGGAAATATGTATCAAGAGCTCTAAAACATGTTCACACCCAGTAATTTCAATAATTTCAATTGTAAGAAATAATTTGAAATGTGGAAAAATCCTTGTACGAACATTTCTCAAAGTTTGCTCTGATTAAGAAACAACAATCTGGAGATTATCATACTAAGTGAAGTAAGTCAGACAGAGAAAGACAAATATCATATGATATTGCTTATATGTGGAATCTAAAAAAAAAAAAATACAACTGAACTTTTTTACAAAACAGAAACAGACTCTCAGAGAACGAACTTATGGTTACCAGTGGGAACGGGTGGTGGGGAGGGATAGATTGGGAGTTTGGGACTGACATGTACACACTGCTATATTTAAAACAGATCACCAGGGCTTCCCAGATGGTCCAGTGGTTAAGACTCAGCGCTTCAACTGCAGAGGGTGCAGGTTCGATCCCTGGTGGGGGAAGTTCCACAGGCCGCATGGTGTGGCCAAAAATAAAAAATAAAAAAATAACCAACAAGGACCTACTGTATAGCACAGGGAACTCTGTTCAATATTCTTTAATAACCTAAATGGGAAAAGAATTTGAAAAAGAATATACATGTATAACTGAATCACTTTGCTGTACACCTGACACTAACACAACATTGTTAATCAACTAGACTCCAATATAAAATAAAAATTAAAAAAAAAAAAAAAAAGAGGGCTACCCTGGTGGCACAGTGGTAGAGAGTCCGCCTGCCGATGCAGGGGACACGGGTTCATGCCCCGGTCCGGGAAGATCCCACATGCC
>NW_021703767.1:75367424-75399024 GCF_005190385.1 Monodon monoceros | reverse complement strand
AGTGAGAGGCCCGCGTACTGGAAAAAAAAAAAAAAAAAAAAAATCCTCCCTCAATACAAAAAGCCACTTTACCTTTCTAATAATGGATGTGGTGTTTCTCAATTTGACATATGTATGCTCAAGAAGCACATTTTAAAAGATGATGTAGGGCTTCCTTGGTGGCGCAGTGGTTGAGAGTCCGCCTGCCGATGCAGGGGACGCGGGTTCGTGCCCTGGTCCGGGAGGATCCCGCGTGCGGCGGAGCGGCGGAGCGGCGGAGCGGCGGAGCGGCTGTGCCCGTGAGCCATGGCCGCTGAGCCTGCGCGTCTGGAGCCTGTTGCTCCGCAACGGGAAAGGCCACAGCAATGAGAGGCCCGCGTACTGCAAGATGATGTATTCTTGCAGAATACATTAATGTGCATTTGTAAACACTATTTCTATATTGATGCACATGCCAAATCATTTGTTATTATTACATCCAGCATTATTTGCTCTGGATAATTGTGCCAAAAGATTAATGTCTTTTAAGTACAGAAAGCAGACATTTTGGGGCAGCACAGATGGAGATGGGAGAATCGCTAATGGAATGGTGCCTTGTTACACTTGAGTTTTCTTTTTTAATTATTTTAAAGAATGGAGATCACGCAACAGGTGTCACCCAGGCTCTAAATGGAGGACCACGGGAGTCTGAATGCAATCAAGCTGAAAGGAAATGAAAAAGAACAGGAAATGGAGGAATTCCCTGGTGGTCCAGTCGTTAGGACTGTGCGCTTTCACTGCCAAGGGCCAGGTTCAATCCCTGGTCAGGGAACTAAGATCTCACAAGCCAGGCAGTGCAGCCAAAAAAAAAAAAAAATGGAATAGTTCATCCATCTTATTGATATACTGAAAATCAGAATTCAGAAGAGAAATCAACATAAAAAATCTAAGCTTATGAAGTTAACTTAAGCATCTTTCTTTGTGGGTTATATATCCAATAAGATTAAAACATCACCAGTTTATCACTAGTAAAATCAAGAGAAGAGAATGACTTGTTCTTGTGTAGCATCAGAGGATTTTTCAAAAGGACAGTGTGATAATGTAGGAAATCAAACAACTTTCTCAAGCCCCTAAAACCCAGGATAAGGTACTTGACTAGCTTATACTTATATTCATGTACATTGTGAATTCAATACATTGAATTTTAACATGTTAATTTTTGTCCCACATCATTCTGGGTGCTTTGTATCCACTATCTTATTAAATCCCCATAAAAACACTGATAAGAAACTAAGACTCCAAGAAGGTATATTATTTGCCCAAAATACAAGCAAGTGAGCTGTAGAGTTAGAAATCCAACCAGTCACTTCCAGAATTTAAATCTTTGGGCTTTGCACATGACTCAAAGACATATACTTGGTAGATAAGACATCTTCCACCACTAGTATTTGGATAAACTAGTGCTATAGGAGCCCAAGAAAGACAGTGCATTTCTTTACCAGTCAGAGAAGGGGCAAGGAACCGTGAAAGATGAAAACGCCTTTCCAGTGAAGAAGGAAAAGCCATTTCTAACAGAAGTTTCAGCATTAAACTCTTAAGTGGAGAGGGAGTGTAGGGTGGATTTGAGGTGAAGCAAATCGTCTGATGCTCCTGGAGTGGTGAGGGGATGAAGAGGAAAAAGGTGCTGAATTGAGAAAGAGACCTTAACACCCCCAGGATTCCCATTAGGGAAACGGCCATTACCATATCTGAGGGGCCAATTTTAGTTTCTGCTCTAAGGGCTTTGGCCATTTCAGGTAGTTGTTACAGTGTTGGATCAGTGGAGTTGCCTGCATGGAAGTGCCTTCCTGGGTACTTATTTACCTCTACTAAAGCCTTGGGCATGCTCTCCCTTGACTGTTTTCATGTTTATTTGTCCTAGCAAATTAGCTCTTTGATTGCAAAGACTGAATCTCGCACATGAGTCTTCCTCCAGACCTACCCTTTTCCTACATGTCTCCTTTGAGGGTCCCGCCTTGATCTTCCAAGTTCTTGAGACTGCACGAAAGAAATCTGGGCCACATGCAAATTTAGATCTTCATCCTTTCACCTCACCCCCTCAGCAATTTGATCTGGGATTCTCTCTCCCTTTGACCGCCAGCTTTGCAGCGGACTTGAATTTACCTCACCTCCCTAATCAGCATGATGCAAGATCCAACTTCTGACCTTCCAGCTGTGCTTTTCTCTCTCTTCCTTACCTCTGAGTTCTAGAACAACCTTGAGGAGAGCAGCCCTTCCACAGCTACATCTCCCAGGGTGTCTGCTCCCACAGAAGTCCCACTCGCTCACCTCTCCCATCTGCCCTTCCCCGGGCCAGGGGATGAAGAGGACACTTGGCACAGGGCCTGAAAAGGGATAGTACAATTTATTAGCCACTTACTCCATGTCCTATGCGCTTTGTATATATTATTTCCAATGCTTACAACTCTTCAAGTTTGTGAATGATTATCCCTATGGCTCACAAGGCGGTAAGTCACTAAAGCTGGCTACAGCAGTTAGACCTCACAGGTGGTTGAAGTCAGTAATCACTGGTGAACTGGATTTCAGCACTTCTCTCCCACTGCAACTTCTAACTTTAACCTTTTCCTGTTTAGTGTTTAATATGTTACTGCTACAATAAACATGAGAAATTGTTCTAGTTTGAATGCTCATAAAATAATGCCGAGAAATGAAAAATACCCTGAATGTCTATGCTCAGAACTAAAGTAGGATAAATACTACTGAGTAGTTGAACTCTTATTATTCTCAAGAATATGCTAATGTTTGTACTAGTTTATCAAAGCACTCTGGTGAATATTTAAATGAACTTGTTTACATTCGTAAAATGGTGTGACATGTATATGAAATGACTATTTGGTACAAAGCTAGGCACTCTGCAATACTAATTTTGCCAATCTTTAAAATCTACAGATATGCTTAACTTCTATTTTCAATTCTGTCAACAAAAGGTAGTTATTATTAGCAGATTTTTCTTTTATTATTATATACTATTATTATTTATTCTCAGCTTAGCCTAAAAGAGCCTTCACCACTACATTTCCAGCTCATGTCCCAACTCTCCCCATGCTTATCCTTCTTTCCAACCATGTGCCTCCTGCTGTTCCCCCCAAGTGCATTATACTGTGTCCTGCTTCTGTGCATTCATCTGTGCTGCCCTCCCTGCCTGTGAACACTCCAGGCCCCCTTTTCTTTCTAGCTCACTCAAAATTTAGCACAAGCGACAGCCCCTCCAGGAAGCTTCCTCATATCCTCCAGTGTAATTCAATGCTCCTCACCCTGGGCTCTTATAGGACCCCATACATTCCTCCTCCATGCCTTAAACTGCACGGTGACCTTAGGTCTCCCCTTTCAGAGTTTAAGCTTTAAGAGGGAAAACACCACAGGATCATACATGCAATATCTAGCACAGTGCATCACATTTAACAGACACCAATAAATATTAGTTGAAGGCAGGAAAGGGGATTTTCCTGAAGGAAAAAAATCAAGGCCCACAGCAGGTATGTGATTTGCCCAACATCACAGAGCTGGTAAGCGGCAGAGTCCCAGTAGCATTCACTCCACCTGCATCCTGGGGCCAGGTCCAATCCACTATTCTACACTGCTCTATCACTAGTTTGGGCCTCTGGGTATTTCAGAAAGAGTGAAGCTATAGAAACACACTCATATGTATTCATTTGATAAACTTAAGGAATTTGAAACAGAAATACTTAAAGAGAATACATTAGTTTGACAAAAACTAGAAAACCAGATAAAATACCAACTGCTAAATCACTGACAACACTGCAATCTATTGTAATCTTCACAATTAAGAACAAGAAGAAACTACTTCCAAAAATATATATCTATATATTTACCTATATTTAAACCAAGGGGAAAGGTGATTCTGTAATTCAAATGAATACAGTCAAAATGAAGGTAGGAGAATTTTCTTTTTTTTTTTTTTTTTTTGTCTCAACCAAGCCAAAATATTATTTATCAAAATAAAACTAATGACCTATTATGGTTATTGAATTTATAGAGCCATTTTGCCAAAAGCAAGCAAAGTATTTGTGGTATTCACACCAAATCCCAACCAAAGTAGTGGCCAGAAAAGCCATTGTGATAGATCTTTATGAGCCCTCATTTATCAGAAATTTCAATATCATTTATTATTTGAGAAGCAGCCAGATTTCCAGTTGCGCAGAGCAATCTATAGCATACAAGAGGCTGGGTGAATCGTAAAATAGTAACTATAGACCAAAGATTTAGGTTGTACATGGGCAATCATTAAACTCTTCCGAATAGCACTTTCACACTATTGCGCATCCAGTTAGGCAGAAGTTAAGCTTGCCGTCAAGGTGACCCAAAAGAACCTTCTCCCACAGCACTTGCCTATTGTACCCTTCACTCTGTCCTAATAGGACCACTCTAGGTACCCAGGAGCGGCTTCTGATTCCCCTGTCTCTAGGACATTGTTCACCTCTGGAATGCACCCTTCCTATTCAATCTTTTTTAACAACTTTATTGAGGTATAATTGATATACAAAAAAAGGAAAGTCACATATTTAATGTATATTATTTGGTGAGTTTGGACCTATGCATACACCCTTGAAAGCATCACCACAATCAAGGTAATAAACATATCCATTACCGTCAAAAGTTTCTTTGTGTCCCTTGATTTGTTTTTTTTTTTTTTTTTTTGGCTGTGCCACACAGCTTACAGGATCTTAGTTCCCGACCAGGAATCAAACGCAGGCCCCCTGCAGTTGAAGCATGAACTCCTAACCACTGGACCACCAGGGAATTCCCTGTGTCCCTTTATTTTCATTGTTGTTGGTGGTGGTTGTTTGTTTTGTCTTTGTGTGTGTGCACATATGGAAAGAACACTTAACATGAGATCTACCCTCTTAAGTGTTTAGCCGCAGAACATCATACTGTTACTATACTACACCTTATATACTATAGACACTATGTTGTACAGTAGATCTCTAGAACTTATTCATCTTTCATAACTGAAACTTTATATCAAATTGAACAATCTTTCTTTGCCCAAATTCCTCTCAGTTACCTACAAAACTATCCCAAATACCATGTTCTACAAATAAAACAAAACAGAACACCCTGGTCCACCAAATTCTTTCTACTCTTTGAAGAGTTATGATCCAGGTAAACAAATTCTGTCGAGAGCTATTTGTTGAATAAGTGGCTCCTTCTGATTATTTTTATATATTCTTAAGCACCCCATAGTGAGCTTTCGGAAGGAGGTCTTGTCATCTGTGTCTTTCTCTAGGTCCGTAACCCCTCAGCAACTGTGTCAATTCACGGTAATAATCATACCATTGAAAATGGTACAAATGATCTGTTATTTCCCTCTTCTGGCTAACGCTGTGGAAGCTCACTCAGAACCCTTGGCAGGAAATGTCTTTGAGAGCCTACAAGGCTGAACATGAGAAACATGCCTCATGCTCCTTTGTAGCACCTTGGGCTGGAAGACCACATCTTGCTGACTCCCTGCTCTCTGAGTCACCCACACATGAAAAGGGAGCTTTTATCCCAGCATCTTAAAAACCCTCCACTTGGAAGAAAGAGCCTGTTCTCTCTGGAGGATAAAAGTGAAATTGCAACGGTGTGCAATGTGTCTCAGCCAGGTGCGGGACTCTGCAGGAGTCAGCTCTGGGACAGATTCACAACTCTCTCCATCAATAAGCTACTTTGAACCTTTTCTCTACAAAGTGTCTGAAACTGAGCTGACCAAAGCAATTCAGAATCCTAACCCCTGTGACTTGGGTCACACAATGTGCCTTTCAGCCACTGACATCATTTCTTATTATGGGCAAATAAGGCAAAGGCACAGTTTGCTGTAGATGAATACATATGACTCAAACCAAAGGTGCCCGGCTTCAGCTCCTGAAACGATTAGTCTTAGCACAGCGCTGGCCACTACCTATCCTAAACTCTTGAGCGGCATCCTGTCTGTGCGTGTGGCTTGTAGAAGTCCCCTTTCCTCTATGGATCTGCAGTTTCCCCTAATGTAACAGGACATTAACGATATCAGCAACACACCCACCATCAAAATTACTTCCTGACAAATAAAGTAAACATTTGTTGAGTGAATGACTGAATGGAAATTGATTGCGGAATGATGGATCCAGCTTTTAACAGCTCTTGAGCTCAGAGGAAAGGCATTCTGTAAATAAGGACCCAGGGTTGTTAGCATTAGTTGGCTGTTGTTCAACCCCATATTGGGTATGATATAAACTTCTAAATACAGTCTGTACACTCAGAGGCTCAAAGGAGCTCTAGAGGCTGCATTTACATTCCATGGAAATGACTTCTACAATAATAATAATGATAATGATAACAATAACCCCTTTTATGTGGAGTTCTTTACAGTTTGCAAAGCACTTTCACGTGATTATCACATTAACCCCTCCCAACACCCCGGTAGAACAGATTTCATCATTGTCAGGTTGAAGAAATTGGGCTCAGAAAGGGGACATGACTTGTCACACCCGCTAGTAAGAAACAAAACAGGATCTCAACATTAACTTCCCCCAGGCAGTACTTCCTCTACCACATGGAACCTACCTTTGAATGGATTTCTTTTTAAAGAAACAAAAATAATTCAGCCAAAGCAGTTTAGTTTTTGACTGGACAAGTCTCAACAATAACACTGTAAAAAGTGTCCTACTTGTAAAATGGATTCTTGTTAACCTTGCTTCAGAACACATATTATGTTGCTTTTAAATCATAGAGAATTGGGGTTAGAAGAGACCTCAGATCTCATGTATCCATTCAGATATTTATTAAGTTCCTATGTCACTATGAAGTAAATACACAGCACTGGGGAGGGGACAGGACACAGTGATGTTTGTCATCAAGGATCCCAGGTGAGCAACAGCACAGGATATGAAACAAACAAGGTGGAAATTGACAAGCAGCACCTGCAAGTCAAACAAGTGACTGGTAGGTTAGGAAGGAGTGCCCGCTTCCAGTTAGGACATTCAGGGAAAGCTTCATGGCATTAAAAACAGGGAGAATTACAACAGTGAGAACAAATCAAGGAGAGAGTGGCTTAGAGAAGCAAAAGAAGAGTCAGGTTGCCTCGTGGGCAAGGGAGAAAAGTTGGGATTTCTGGATTAAAGTACAGTTGGCCACCATACCCACAGGTTCCATATCCAACCAATGACAGAACTACAAGATTTTAAAATTCCAGAAAGTTCCAAAAGCAAAACTCAAATTTGCCACACTGGCAACTATTTACATAGTATTTACATTGTATTAGGTATTACAAGTAACCCAGGGATGACTGAAAGTATACAGGAGGATGTTCACAGGTTATATGCAAATATTGTACCATTTTATATAAGGGACTTGAGCATAAGCAGATTTTGGTATCACAGCGGGTCCTGGAACCAATCCCCTGCATATACCAAAGGACGTCTGTATACAGAGAAGTGGTGTTATAGAAGGGTGGAGCCAGACGGCAGAGGACCTTGAATGCCAGATTCATTTACAGATGAAAAAACCAAGGCCCAGAGAGATCTGACTGTCCTCTTCTTGTCCTTTTCTCTCATACATTTCTGAAACTGCATCTGCCAATATCTTCTCAACTAACAAGGAAAACCAATGTCTTGACTAATAAAAGCTAAAACACTTCGTGGTTATTTTCTCCCCAAACACCCGAAAGACAAATATCATACGACATTGCTTATATGTGGAATATAAAATAAGGGTACAAACGAACTTATCTACAAAACAGAAATAGAGTTACAGATGTAGAAAACAAACTTATGGTTACCAGGAGGTAAGGGGGGGAGGGATAAATTGGGAGACTGGGATGGACTTATACATACTACTATATATAAAATAGGTAACTAATAAGGACCTACTGTATAGCACAGGGAACTCTACTCAATACTCTGTAATGACCTATATGGGAACAGAATCTAAAAGAGTGGATGTATATATGTGTATAATGAACTGACTTTGCTGTACAGCAGAAACTAACACAACACTGTAAATTAACTATACTCCAATAAAAATTTTAAAAAAAGAAAAAGAAAGGTAGAAAATACTATTCAACATAGGCCCACACATTAGACTTTAGAAAATTTTTGGACATGAGCCAAGTCACAAGTGTGTTTACTCCAGGAACCCTCCAGCTATCTGCGCTTGACCATGGTGCCTCATCCCATGCTGAGCTTTCTCGCCTCCTTCTGCTTCTCCCAGTGTGCTTGGGTTAAGCACTTCACTGGCCCTGTCACACTCGCTGCTTCACATCTCCTGTAACAACCCAAGCCCCTGCTCGGAGCCTGGCGCCAGCAACTCTAGCAGTCCAAAACAAGGTATAAGTAATTTGTCTGCCTACAACTGGCCGTAAGTAATGCTCCTTTCTTGTGAACACACAAGTGTGCGTGCACTTTCATGACGCTGCTGAGCAAGGCAACTCTGAAACCAGTGAAGGAGTGAGGCAGGGTTGAAAGGACACAGGTTAGGCAGTTAGGCAGTCAGAAGACCTGGTCTGGTCCTTTCTTTACAGACACTAGGTTTGCTGTTACCTTGGTCAAGTAACTTCCCTTCTCTCTGAATTTCTTTAGAAGAGAATAATAACATCTAGTTACCCAGCATATAACAGGTTTGTCTTAAGTATCCAATGGTTTAATGGATATGAAAGTTGTCTATAAGCTATAAATTGCTAAACAAACTGGGGTCCTGTTATAATTATCATTACTCATCTTGTTATTTACAGGTTCAGTATTAACCATAAAAGAGACCTCAATGATCATCAATTCCAAGCCTCTTGTTTTCTAAATGAGGACCCCTAACCCAGAGGTCACTGTACTAGAACCAATGGCTGTGCTATCAAGTAACCTTCCAAACAAGGCCTGTGTGGAACTTAAAATATCACTTGAAAAGACTTTATGTGTTGATTCAGAACATGGTAAGGGAAGCTATTTACACCATCTACACTTAAATTAGAAAAGGAGACACACAGATCAAGTGATTGGCAAAGTTCCAACAAGAAGAGATGAATAAGAAGGAAACAGCAGGATGTCAGCTTCTCCCTGCAGGTCAACTTGCCAGATGAGACAACATCACCAAAATTCCTGAAACGACTACATTCTTTTGCTGCTTCAAATCACCATGGCTCTCCTCCCCAGAAGCCTGCACAATACAGATGCATGTGTTTTGACCTAAACATTTCATTTGAAGAATCCCATGACCCCACTCACAGTAACTGGAGTCAAGGAGATGTAGGACTGCCAATTCTACACAACTTAGTCACCTTCTCACCCACGCCTATTCTGATGACTTTGGCAAAAGCTCATTTCCTGGGAGCTCTGGGCAAACAATCGTCTTTGCTTAACCTTGCTTCTTCCTCCTCCCTCCCCCCACAATATCCCACATAATTTCAGCCCTTGGAACAGAAGATTCACTTTAGTACAAACTCTAATTTCCTTATCCAAAACCTTTGGGGCCACACGTGTTTCAAGAATTCATATTTATTTGGATTTTAGAAAGACAGTTCAGTGCCTTTCTTTATATACTACAAATATCCCAGCAGGGATCCCATAATCAAATGCTTTACTATTTCTTTGACAAAATATTTGAATGTTCTCAATAAGTGGGCAAAGGAAGGACTATAAACAGCCTTGCATCATGACAGGCCAGGGTTTGCCACAAAGTGAGTTTGCTGCACATTTACAGAAAAGCAATCAGATGTCAGAGCTTTCTGGATTTTGGAATTGCAGATAAGGGATATGGATCTGCACAGTTTCTCAATTTGTACAACTACTCAGTTCAAGTCAAGCAACATTGATGTTTCCGTCTGTCTCTCTAAGAGAGTCAGTGTTAGTGGTCTCGTACTGGGTTGATTTTTCCTGTGGAACTTTTCTCTCTTCATAAGGAAACACCACAGAAAATAAAATAGACATAAGGTGTCATTATTTTGCCTCCTCTTTCCTTTCAAAAGGAAAGGAACAATAAATGCTGGAGAGGGTGTGGAGAAAAGGGAACACTCTTGCACTACTGGTGGGAATGTGACTTGGTACAGCCACTATGGAGAACAGTATGGAGGTTCCTTAAAACACTAAAAATAGAACTACCCTATGACCAGCAATCCCACTACTGGGCATATACCCTGCGAAAACCATAATTCAAAAAGGGTCATGCACCAAAATGTTCATTGCAGCTCTATTTACAATAGCCCGGAGGTGGAAACAACCTAAGTGTCCATCATCGGATGAATGGATAAAGAAGATGTGGCACATATATACAATGGAATATTACTCAGCCATAAAAAGAAATGAAATTGAGCTATTTGTAATGAGGTGGATAGACTTAGAGTCTGTCATACAGAGTGAAGTAAGTCAGAAAGAGAAAGACAAATACCGTATGCTAACACAGAGTGAAGTAAGTCAGAAAGAGAAAGACAAATACCGTATGCTAACACATATATATGGAATTTAAGAAAAAAAATGTCATGAAGAACCTAGGGGTAAGACAGGAATAAAGACACAGACCTACTGGAGAACGGACTTGAGGATATGGGGAGGGGGAAGGGTGAGCTGTGACAAAGCGAGAGAGAGGCATGGACATATATACACTACCAAACATAAGGTAGATAGCTAGTGGGAAGCAGCCACATAGCACAGGGAGATCAGCTCGGTGCTTTGTGACCGCCTGGAGGGGTGGGATAGGGAGTGTGGGAGGGAGGGAGACGCAAGAGGGAAGAGATATGGGAACATATGTATAACTGATTCACTGTGTTATAAAGCAGAAACTAACATACCATTGTAAAGCAATTATACCCCAATAAAGATGTTAAAAAAAAAAAAAAAGGAAAGTATATCGTGGGGGGAGGGGGGAGGGAGAAGCAAGGTTAAGCAAAGACAATTGTTTGCCCAGAGCTCCCAGGAAATGAGCTTTTGCCAAAGTCATCAGAACAGGCGTGGGTGAGAAGGTGACTAAGTTGTGTAGAATTGGCAATCCTACATCTCCTTGACTCCAGTTACTGTGAGTGGGGTCATGGGATTCTTCAAATGAAAGGAAATTCTTCTTTCCTTTCCTTTCAAAATCTTTGTTGGTGGCAGTGAGAGCAAGTACCTGCCTTCATCTAAATTATCAGTGCAGCCATGGGATAAACAGAAAGACAGAGGCTGAGGGCTAGTCTGAAGATGATTCTGCTATAGACTGAATTACGTCCCTCCGAAATTCATATGTTGAAGCCCTAACCCCCAATGCAACTGTATGGAGATACAGTCAATCAGGAGGTAATTAGGTGAGATGAGGTTATAAGGGGTAGGGCCCTAATCCAATGGGATCAATGTCCTTGTTAGAGCAGACACCAGAGCTCACTCACTTGTGCTCACCTCTCTCCACCCTGCCCCCACCCCATCCCCAGCCATGTTAGGACAGAGCAGGAAGGTGGCTGCCTGGCTACCAGCCAGGAAAAAAGTCCTCACCAGGAACTGGATTCACTAGAACCTTGATCCTGGACTTCCCAGCCTCTAGAACTGTGAGGAATAAATTTCTGTTGTTTAAGCCACCCAGACTGTGGTATTTTGCTATGGCAGCCTAAATTAACTAATACAATCATTGTTATAATTCTGCCTCTCCTACTATCTTCTTATGCCTTACACACAGTCATGAGTTATACTCATAGTAAGATTGTGTGGGGTACAAAGTACAAGGCTTTACTATCGTAGAGCATTTATTGAACACTGAACTCGGTGTTAGAAGATCTAAAATTTTAGACTTGGCTCTGCCACCAACTAAATGTGTGAATCTAGACAGGTCACTTCCTTTCTCTGGGGCTCAGAGAGTTGTGGACTGGATAATCTCTAAGTTCCCTTCCTGCAATGACATTCTAAGATACTACTGAGAATTTAACCACACCCAGTTTCCATTTTCCAGCAATGCTTTTTGGTAAAGTCAGGAAACAACTCAAGAATCATTATGGCATCCCTTCTCCTCACTCCAACACCAAGACCACTTTGATTGTTCTCACACTTACCTCTAGGGTGTTAGTAAGATTGATAGAGTTGTTCGTGTTGCTCAAATGGAAAAATGTCTCATGAGTGTCCTTGTAAGTTTGATTGTGGTTAGAGCTGCTCCATGAATTGCTGATGACCAGCATTTCTGAAAGATGCTGAGATAAATGTAAATTACAGCAGGGTCAAATTGCGGGTAGGAAGTACCCAAGATGCCCATCTGGCAAAAGCCCATGATGCCCAAGATGCCCACCTGGTGGGCATGAGGTGAGGAAGCCCATGAGGTAAGGAAGCAAAGATCAGGGAAATACCCTCTACATCTGTGAACTACATTCCCAGCAGAGGCCAGGTCAAGGAAGGAGACACAAAGACATGGAAATGACTTCTTCCACCCAAAGAGTTTTCTGTTCTGCTTTGCTTTTCCCCTTGCTTCTGGCCAGAGATGCCTAACGCTGTGATTATTGCCCTCAAGAGTCAGGCAGACAAGTGACCACTTCCTCTGCCCACCCATCACTTCTTCCTCCTTTCCTAAGTAAGGTCTTCCATTCTGATGTTCAGTTCTTCCCTCTGTTTCACCAAACCTTTTGTCCCCAGGTCTGACTGCATTGCCTTTTCTCTTCTCCTTACCCTAACACATTAAAGGGATAGTAACCCTATAAGAGGAAAAGCTTAATTTTACCCTCTAATCAGTACTCAAACTGCAATATAGCTGATGTATTATAATTGACATGACCTGCACCATCTTTGAGTTATACTGCCATGTCCCTCAAACATTTACAAAAGTATTTCTTCCAGAGATTTCCCATTCTGGCTGTGATCAGAATCACTTGAAAATCTTGTTAAAAATATAGATTTCCAGGCTAAATTGCAGACATCCTGAACTGGAACTTGTAAAGTGTGCCTTAGAATCTGCATTTTAACAAGGTTCTCCAGTACTTCCTAAGCAGTTAGCCTAATATTAGTCATTTGGGAAATACTAATGTTGGTTTGTTACTCACAGGAGCAGAGAGCTCATATCTTTAATCCTGATGTTGGTATTAATTCTAAACCTTTTCTGCATGTAACGAAAATATAATTCTAACTAATTTAACCAAAAAGGGAGGATTTATTCTAAGGACACTAGAGTGGATCATGAAACAGCAAGAAAGTATGCAGTTGGGCTCAAGAACAACGAGTAAGTCAGAACTCTTTCTGTCTCACATCTTGACTGGCTTCTGAATATCTACTTGGTTTTCCTGTCTCACCTCAGATAGGCTTCTTCCTCTCCTCAGTGGCAGGACATAACTGCCATCATTTCCAAAGTGCTGCATCTTTTTAATCTATATACACCCAGATAACTTTCTCTTCTAGAAGTCGAAATTCTCAAGGAGATGATTTGAATTGGCCCAGAAGGCATCAGGTTCCACTCTCCCTAAAATAAACACACACAACACACTTAATACACATATTCATTCTCTCTCTCTCTCTTCTATGAACTATGACGCAGAGTCTATTAAAGGATTTCTGAATCTCACATTTTTGTATCACATGGTTTCTTTGGCTGGTTACTATGGCTTGGGTGAGGTTGACACAGAAGCTGTCAGTCACCCTATGGTTAGAGATTGATGGGTAGCCACAGTTGTCAGAAAATCAAGAAGTTCCTATAAAGGACAGTTGGAGGGAGCAATGCTGAGTAAGCAAAACAACGGGCACACCCTCCAATATATCTCTTAGTGCTCATCATGGTGCTTTGTTCCTAATAAATGCTTAAAAAACATTCATTAATTAGAGCGCTGGGCCAGAAGTAGTCAGAAGATCTGATTCCAAGTGCCAGTACCAACCCCAACTATCTACGTAAACATCATCTCTCTAAATCAGTCTCTTCATCTAAAGAGTGAAAATAACTATATGGTTATTTGGTGGACAGAAAAAATTCAAAATTATACACACACACTTTTATAAGCGTTGGAAACCACGAACAACTCTATAAAGTACAATTTTTCAATGATCTTAAATATGTTTGGACTGAAACCTTCCCATTAATTGTTAAAAACTCATGTGCCTAATTTAATAAGGTTACTTATTTATGGGAATACAAATAGAAACACAGAGTCTACCTTGTTTGACGATTTTCCCTTTTATCAAAGTTATCTACAGTTTAAATGTCATACTTCAATACAGCCTACTTCTGGGAGCAGTTCTAAAAACCCACCACACACCAAGCACCATGCTAAGCTCTTTACCCACATTATCTCATTTAATACAGACAACAATTCTTTGAATGAGGTATAAGTAATATCTCCATTTACTAAAGGAAGTTGAGTCTTGGAAAAGTATTGGGTAACTTGCCCAAGGACACACAGATAATAAGTAATAGAACCTAGATTCAAACCAAAGTCTCTCAATGAAATGGATATGTTCGAATGTCTTTCTTAAGATATCATGGAAATTTCTACATTACCCAGAAACACATTATTGTTAGTAGCCTCCCTATAAGTTGCTTTAAGATATGACTAATTCAATAGTATCATTTTAGCTGAGCCTTTTAAAATAACACATTTCAGCCTCAAGGCTGAAACTGTAAGTGTTCTCTACTGAATTATTCCCTGAACCTGATTCTGATGTATTTTTAAATGAAAAACACTGTGCTCAGACTAAACGCAAAAAAGTAAATGGCAAAATCTGTTTGTAAGCCAGATGTAAAACACAAGATGATTCCTAAAAAGCCTATATAGATTCAACTTGTAAATTGCCAACAAATAAATCAATTAAATTTTGATCTTAGTTTGTGTCACTTCTGGGATTTTTTGTCCTCTGGCCTAGCTCTTCTCTTCTTTCTCAGTCTTTTCTTTCTCTTTTAGAGCAGAATTTCAATCCAGATTTTCAAACAAAATCAAAGTCCTCTGACATTTTATAAACATTGTATAATGATTTTCTACATCATAAAGTCATTGAATCATAGAATATTAGAGCCAGAGTGAATCTTAGTGATTATCTTAGTGATTACCACTCAGTTTATAAAACACAAACTGAAACCAAGAAAGAAAAGGTCATACATCAAGTTTGTATTCTTCTATCCACAGATAACTGTATAGAGAACACTGATCTAGAAGTTTAAAAATGCAGACACATTGCTAAGTACTATAAATCAATTCCCCATTCTTACCTCAGTTTACCCATCTGAAGAAGATGAGAAGAATGCATTAGATGACCTCTAAGAGAACTTCCACCTCTAAGGTATTTTTTCTTCATTTTTCTCACCCATAAAGGAATGTGCAACTATATGAAACATATACTCACATCCATATCTATATTTCTTCTTATGCTTGAGTATTCATATCCACTATTCCAAGTTCACTTGATATTCAAAATTATGAACTTACTGATAAATAGAGAACTATTAGTAGATCAGCTTTCATAATTTTCAGCTTCAAACTCAAGTCCATTCTGAAAAGACCATGGATTTTATATAATTTTCTAGGAACACGGAATTTCAGTCTAGTTCCCTCAGATACTGTTGATAATCAGAACACAGGGCAATAAAAAGCTGTGTTAGTTAGATTCTATTTGGCATAAGTGACAAAATGTCAGCAGGTTGAAGCAAAATGGCAATATATTGGAAGAATAGATAAGTACCTTATAAAATAACTGAACAGCAAAGCCATAACTGGCTTCAGGCACACCTGGAGTCAGGGACGTGAGACTCCTCAGGATGCCCTCCCCCTCTCTTCACTGCTTCTCTCTAAAAATGGCTTCATTATTCTCTTGCAATAGATCACCCTTCCCCACACTTTGGGAAACACATCTGCCAACACCAGTGACATTTTACATGCTAACCTTTTAGCCCACAGAAAGACACTGACCCTACCCTTAGCCCGAAGATCAAAAAATCTCAGAGAGAAGTGACTCTGACCAGGCTTGCGCTATGTATACCCACTCCTGAGCCAAACAACGGGGGTCAGTGGTTAGGGTCATGCGGCATTAATGTAGTGATTCTCTTAATAAGCAAGTTGATGAGAGAAAGGGAGATTACAGAAAGGAGTCCTTAGGAGACCATCCCTAGGTTTCCACTCCAAAAATCAAGTTCTGGGTTCCAAAAGTACAAGGCTGGTATTTCAAAATGATTATTCTAGAAAATGTCATTACTAGCTATATATTTCTCATACTCCCTCACAGTTTACCTAAGCTTTCTCTTACTTTTTCAACTTCTTACCCACTACCCAGCTGGACTTAAAAGACCAGCCAATGACAACAGGGGGGCATGTGCTGTTCCTGGAACCTGAGCATCCATGCCGTCCAGTAATACTTAACCCTTCTCCTGAGTTGCGGGGGTCGGAGAAGCTACCAACCAGCATCCAAGATAGCGTGAAGAGGAGACAAGGAGACCAGCACTACTTCCCTTGTGCCAAGAGTCACATCTATATTGTTCTCCCAGGAGCTGAGTGAGGAGGAAGGAGGTTTGCATGAATCTTTAACAGTTGTTTTGAATTACCGTAAGCTAAACATGAGATTTCTTTTACTTTTCAGGAAATGCAATAAATTCATTAAAGATATTCTGGTTATGGGATTTCTTTTTCTAAAAAAATTAGGATAGCTTTTAGTTTACAATAAAATTGAGAAAAAGGTACAGAGATATCCATATATTCCCTGCCCCCCCTCAGCACACACATGTAGCCTCCCCCATTATCAACTTCCCCCACCACAGTGGTACATTTGTTGCAATTACTGAATCTACATGGAGACACTATTTTCACCCAAAGTCCAGAGTTAACAATAGGGTTCACTCTCAGTACTGTACCTTCTACAGGTTTGAATAAATGTATAAACAACACATATCCACCATTATAGTATCCACACTACCATAAAAATCCCCTGTGCTCTGCTTATTCATTCCTCCTTCCCCACCAAACCCTGGCAACCACTGTCTCCATAGTTTTTACTATCTCCACAGTTTTGCCTTTTCTAGAATGTTACAGCTGGAATTATATAGCGTGTAGCCCTTTCAGATTGCTTTCTTTCACTTAGTAATATGCATTTAAGTTTCCTCCATGTCTGTTTATGGCTTGGTAGTACATTTCTTTTTAGCACTGAATAAGATTCCATTATCTGGATATACCACAGTTTATCTATCTATTCACCTACTGAAAGACATCTTGGTTGCTTCCAAATTTTGGTATAAAAAATTTACGAATAAAGCTACTACAAACATCCATGTGCAGGTTTTGTGTGAATATACGTTTTAAGCGCCTTTGAGTAAATACCAAGAGTGTAATTGCTGGATAGTATGGTAAGAGTATGTTTAGTTTTTCAAGAAGCCACCTAACCATCTTACAAAATAGAGGTACCATTTTGCATTCCCACCAGCAGTGAATGAGAATTCCTGTTGCTCCATATCTTTGCCAGCTTTTGGTGTGGTCAGTGTTCTGGATTTTGGGCATTCTAATAGGTGTATAGTGGTATCTCATTGTTGTTTTAATTTGCATTAGAAAAAAATATCAATGGCAGAGAATAGAGAGCCCAGAAATAGACCCAAAAATACAGTCAACTAATCTTTTTTTTTTTTTTTTTTTTTTTTTTGCGGTACACGGGCCTCTCACTGTTGTGGCCTCTCCCGTTGCAGAGCACAGGCTCCAGACACGCAGGCTCAGCGGCCATGGCTTACAGGCCTAGCCGCCCCGTGGCATGTGGGATCTTCCTGGACCAGGGCACGAACCCGTGTCCCCTGCATCGGCAGGCAGACTCTCAACCACTGCGCCACCAGGGAAGCCCTAGTCAACTAATCTTTGACAAAAGAGTAAAGGCAATACGATGGAGAAAAGACAGTCTTTCAACAAATGGTGTTGGATGGACATCCACATGCAAGAAATGAATCTAGACACAGACATTACAGTCTTCACAAAAAGTAACTCAAGATGGATCACAGGGACTTCCCTGGTGGCACAGCAGTTAAGAATCCACCTGCCAATGCAGGGGACACAGGTTCGAGCCCTGGTCCGGGAAGATCCCATGTGCCGCGGAGCAACTAAGCCCGTGCACCACAACTACTGAGCCTGTGCTCTAGAGCCCGCGAGCCACAACTACTGAAGCCCACATGCCTAGAGCCCACGCTTTGCAACAAGAGTAGCCCCCTCTTGCCGCAACTAGAGAAAGCCCGCATGCAGCAACGAAGACCCAACACAGCCAAAAACAGATAAAATAAATTTATTAAAAAAAAAAATGGATCACAGACCTAAATGTTAAATGCAAAACTATACCAATCCCAGATGAATATATAGAAGAAAATCTAGATGGACTTGAGTTTGATGATGACTTTTTAAGTATGACACCAAAAGCATTATCCATCAAAGAAAGAATTGATGAGCTGGATTTTATTAAAATTAAAATTGTCTGCTTTGTGAAAGACAGTCAAGAGAATAAAGAGAAAAGCCACAAACTGGGAGAACATATTTGCAAAAGTCATATCTGATAGAGACTGTTATCTGAACTATACAAAGAACTTTAAAACTCAACAATAAGAAAACAAATAAAATGACTAAAAATGGGCTAAAGACCTTAACAGACACCACCAAAGAAGATATACAAATGACAAATAAGCATATGGAAAGATGCTCCACATCATAAGAGATCAAGTGTGAAACTTTTAATAAAAAGAAGAGCATAAGCTTATTCCATTTTCAACAACGGGTTGAGATGATTATTAGATTCCTTAGTAACAACTGTAACTATATTCTATCTTGTCTTAAAGTTCATCTGTTAGAGACATTTATTTTACTTGTAAGATGACTAGTTATTGGGAATAGCACCTCAGGTGTGTTCTCATTCTAAGAATATGCTTTTGGTACTGGTTGAGTGAATTAAGGAAAATTGGTGAGGTCATCGCAGGTTAATTATCAGAGTTTTTGAGCATGGACAATCTCCCCTGATAAACAGTTCATGATTTTAAATAAATATAATTTTCTACAAATAATTTTATCAAATACAATTATAATAAATATAATCTCAAATGTATAAGCCAACTGCCTTTGGAACTATTAAAAATTTTAATGTTGTAGGAAAGTTTCTCTCTCCCTTTTAGTTAGTTGAGATATAGACTCCATTGTTTTTCTTTAATGACTAGACACAGGTAAGTATAGATTTACTTTAATTTTTTGATAAATGATGATATGTAAACATTTACCAACCTTTTCCTTTGTCTATTTAAGCATAAGCTAGTAATTACTCCATCTTCCCTTTTCAAAAGCACTTGTGTCAACAGCTTATCAGGCCCTCAAGTTTCCTGCTTTGAAAAAAAATAACGAACAGCCTCAGACTTCAAATTTCATTTTAATCCAGGCTAACTCAAATATATTTTAAGATCTATAATAATGTATTTCCACAGAACTATAGAATTTCATCAGAACTGCTGAATGACAGAAATTTTAGAGAACATCTAACCCAAGTCCTTGAATTTTACAGATAAAGAAAACAATACTGGAAAATGGAAAACTCTGCCAAAAGTCAGAGCAAATTAGCACCAGAGTTAGACTTGGGAATTCAGGGCTCTCCTGATTCTCAGACCAGTGAGTCTTGACCTGCCCAGACTTCTTTAAAGTAATGTTTCTTTAGGCAAAACAGTGCTGAGTGGGAGAGGCAACTATTGTTTTCATCAGAATATACTAGGTACATTGGTTGCTAGATTTTTAAAAGATGTAAGTTCTGTCCTCAAAGAGAATGTAATCTGACAGAAGAGCTCAGGTAGATACATGTGAAAGATAAAATAAAATGCAGTCTATTTTTAATAATTTAGATTAACAGAAGGAAACAGTCGTACACTTATCTAAAACAAATATAATCCTGAAAAAAATATATAAGAGCCCCTGCTGATTTCTATCCTTCCTCAAAAGTTGAGAACTCTTTTACTAAATACCACACAGAGAAAAGGACAGATATACTGGACACAATTTAGAAGAAGGGGAAAGACACGAAGAACCAATGGTTGTGAGAACAACCTAGAAAAGACAAAGCTGGTTCATAGGTATTAGAAAATATTGTGATACTCCTATAATAAAAGGCACTGTGGAAGAAACGACGTGACGATATGATACCTTTAGCACATCTCAGATATGTAATTTGAGCCACATTTATAAAATCATTTAAAAATGCTTTCTGACGTGCGGCAGGAGACGCAACTTTTGACGTCTTTACTTCCCAGGGCTTGATCTTATTCCTTCCCAGAGAAGAAATGATGCTAAAGGAGATTACAATATTTCAGCCCTCGTAGGTCATAATCAGCAGCTTGGCTGGACAGATCCTAAGTTGCCTGACTTTTATATACATTGAGGGCAGGGGAGTGGTATGTATTGCTATCAAGAATTATATCAGAGCCAGGGACTTCCCTGGAGGCACAGTGGTTAAGAATTGGCCTGCCAATGCAGGGGACATGGGTCCGAGCCCTGGTCCGTGAGGATCCCACATGCTACAGAGCAACTAAGCCTGTGTACCACAACTACTGAGCCTGTGCTCTAGAGCCCACGAGGAAGCCCGCATACCTAGAGCCTGTGCTCTGCAAAAGAGAAACCACTGCAATGAGAAACCCGTGCACCACAACAAAGAGTAGCCCCCACTTGCCGCAACTAGAGAAAGCCCGTGCACAGCAATGAAGACCCAGTGCAGCCAAAAATAAATAAATTTAAAAAAAAAAAAGAATTATATTGGAGCCAAAGCAATCCTGAGGGAAAAAAATGGAACTGGAGGCATCAGACTCCCTGACTTCAGACTATACTACAAAGCTACAATAATCAAGGCAATATGGTACTGGCACAAAAAAACAGAAATATAGATCAATGGAACAGGATAGAAAGCCCAGAGATAAACCCACGCACCTATAGTCAACTAATCTATGACAAAGGAGGCAAGGTTATACAATGGAGAAGAGACAGTCTCTTCAATAAGTGGTGCTGGGAAAACTGGACAGCTACATGTAAAAGAATGAAATTAGAACACTCCCTAACACCATACACAAAAATAAACTCAAAATGGATTAAAGATCTAAATGTAAGACCAGAAACTATAAAACTGTTAGAGGAAAACCTAGGAAGAACACTCTGACATAAATCACAACAAGATCTTTTTTGACCCACCTCCTAGAGTAATGGAAATAAAAACAAAAGCAAACAAATGGGACCTAATGAAACTTAAAAGCTTTTGCACAGCAAAGGAAACTATAAACAAGACAAAAAGACAACCCTCAGAATGGGAGAAAATATTTGCAAATGAATCAACAGACAAAGGATTAATCTCCAAAATACATAAACAGCTCATGCAGCTCAATATCAAAAAAAACAAACAACCCAATCAAACAATGTGCAGAAGACCTAAATAGACGTTTCTCCAAAGAAGATATACCAATGGCCAAGAAGCCCACGATAAGCTGCTCAACATCACTAATTATTAGAGAAATGCAAATCAAAACTACGATGAGGTATCACCTCCCACCAGTCAGAACGGGCATCATCAGAAAATCTACAAACAACAAATGCTGGAGAGGGTGTGGAGAAAAGGGAACCATCTTGTACTGTTGGTGGGAATGTAAATTGATATAGCCACTATGGAGAAAAGTATGGAGGTTCCTTAAAAAACTAAAAATAGAACTACCATATGACCCAGCAATCCCACTACTGGGCATATACCCAGAGAAAACCATAATTCAAAAAGACACATGCACCCCAATGTTCCTTGCAGCACTATTTACAACAGCCAGGTCATGGAAGCAACCTAAATGCCTGTCGATAGACGAATGGATAAAGAAGATGTGGTACATACATACAATGAAATATTATTCGGCCATAAAAAGGAACAAAATTGGGTCATTTGTAGAGATGAGGATGGACCTAGAGACTGTCATACAGAGTGAAGTAAGTCAGAAAGAGGAAAACAAATATCATATATTAACGCATATATGTGGAATCTAGAAAAATGGTACAGATAAACTGGTTGGCAAGGCAGAAATAGAGACACAGATACAGAGAACAAAGGTAATGAACACCAAGGGGGGAAGCCGGGGGTGGGGGGGAGAGGCGTGGTGAGATGAACTGGGAGATTTGGATTGACATGTATACACTAATATGTATAAAATAGATAACTAATAAGAACCTGCTGTATAATAATAAATAAATATATAAATAAGAGAGGAGGCAAGACAACCTTAAAAAAATTAAAAATAAAAAGAATGATGTGTAGGCATCAGCAAAGATATTATTTTAAATGTTGGGAGAAAAAAACAGAGGAAAATAAAAGGAAAATCTGTTCTGTAGATTAATTGGGGTGATTAGTCTATAGCAAAAATAACTGGGTGATTAAGCTTTTTATCCTCAGATAACATCAAGTTTTTTGCAATGAAAGGGGATTATAACTCTTGCCTATTTGTATGAATAATTTATTCTATTTTAATATCAAACTGCAATAGTTCTATTATGTCTTAACAGTAATTGTTGCTGCAGTTGGGAATTACTGTAGTGGAAGCCATGGAAAAAGGAAATCCAATAGGTTGCTCAGTTCTCAGTGGATGATAAAACAAATCCACATCAGATCTTACCAGTCCATTAGGAGAAAAAGACATTCAAAAAGATTCCTATCACATGCAATCTGGGTATTTTAATAAGCAATAACTACAACACTAAAAATGCAGCAATTTTCTGATCTTTGACATAAGCCAAGCATAAAGAATTAAATCATAAGACCTAAAGGCAGTTCTCAAGGGGACCAAAAACAAAAAAAAAAGTCAAGGTAAGTGTCCTAACCAGTCTCAGAGACTTAGATCATGTTTTTTCCCTTTTGTGTGCTCGTGGAGGGGTGGCTGCGCACATCTTGGTTCTCACAGTGAGTGACAGTATTTGTATGGCACACTGAAGAAAGCTGAGTTATTCTGGAGACTCTCTAGAGGGTTTGGTTAAAAAAAATTGTTAGATTTTCTTTTTAATATATAAGATAAATAAAATATTAGGGGAAATACTATTAAATTTGATAAAACTTATGAATAAAATATTTTCCAAAATTTGAAGAGAAAGTTGAAATTTTGTCAATGACAAAATTTGTCAATGTCAAAATTTGTCAATGTAAGTTTTAATTCAGGTTTTATACTTGAAATGCCTATTCCTGACAAAGTTTCTTAGTGAACTTTTCAAATTCTCCAGTCATTGCTGACGAGAAACTATTCGCAAAAGCAAATGATAAAAAGTTTAAAGCCACTTTTTTTTACAACCATCTAAATATTTAAAACTTTTGAAATAACATTTAAAGAACCTAACAACTTTTCCTTAACTTTTAACATATTCAATGGTGAATTTTCATGTGACTTTTAAGTGGGGTTTGACTGCAATAAAAATTTTCAATATCAAATATTTCAAAATAGTGATAATGCTTTAACTTGCAGATGGTACATGCATTGTTAGAACAGTTCCCCTGGGGCTAGTTCGGACTCCACTTAAAGGGTACATCGGCCACAAAAGTGACAAAAGTATCCTCTATTAGTAAAGACAGACTTGGAAAGTGCGTCACCAGGAGCCCACAGTCAGCCCTCCGCCAGCCCTTACCAGCTGCACCTTGAGCTACATCGGCAATGCCTTCTGGTCAACTGGAACAGGAACTCCTATATCATCGCACATCTCTTTTCCAAAATGATCAGCCACACTCTGTACTTGGCAGCTGAGATAGAAATCTAGGTGGAAGAGCACCTCCTGGACACTCGGTCTCTTGTCACCAAGCAGAGAACGCCAACTTTCATTCTTTGAGTTTGTGGGCACCATGGGGCATACCCTCAAATTCTTCTACAATCATGCTACCCTCTGAGGACCCTCAGATGAGGCTGTATATGTCCTGAGGAACTAGCATAAGGGCCTTAGCTGTGGGAGAACCTCGTCAGCTATAAGTTGATCAGTTTCTCACTGCTCATGCATTAAACCATCCCCAGTACACTGGTTGGGAAGCTCTGCTTCAGAGAAAAATTAGCATGTCTCTATGACTTTCTTTCACAGGTTTCAATGTTCTCGAATTTTCTGGCAAGAGCTAGAGAGCAGCAAATTCAGGACTAGGAACTCTCACAAATATCATACAGTTCAGCTGATTGATTGATGACTTCGTCCATCTATCTGACAACTACTGACCAAGTGCTTATCCTGTCCAGGCACTAATGTTAGTCTAAATATTGCTGCAAATGGAATTGAGCAGAGGTTCTGGGAGCCTTTACTTAGGCACTGGGAGTCTGGAATCTTAACTCCAGACAAAGCAATTGGTACTACCACATCCCACATCACATCAAACAAGCTAACCAGTGATTACCCACACTCACTTTTCACAGGATGTATGTTACCTCTCCACTAGTTTTTTGTTTGCTTGTTTGTTTGTTTGTTTGTTTTAACCGCACTGCTCAGCTTGTGGGATCTTAGTTCCCCTACCAGGAATCGAACTTGGGCCCTTAGCAGTGAACACTCAGAGTCCTAACCACTGGACCACCAGGGAATTCCCTCCACTAGTTGATTTTCAAGACCTGTATTTTTCTGGATGTCTTATATATCAATACTAAGTGAGGGAAGGCACCCAACTGTCAAGACATCTTAAAAACCTCGATCCTTTAATACTTAAGCCCTAGAATTTCATGATGTCTAGATCTCACAAAGAGAAGCTGCGAGGGGAATAATGAACAAAGGTTGTGTGATGAGCTGACCTATTTTATCTTTGTTGGTAAAGTCCCTCCTCCCCACCCCCATGTCCTAGCCTTGCAACACTGTAGTTGAGGAAGGGCTCACAGGTGCTTATTTTCCTTGGGGCTTTCAGGCTTTGACCAAATTATAAAACCTCCCAACTTTCCACAAACCAAGTTAGTCTTCATTCTCTTAAGAACCCCCAAGATCCATGAAATATTGATGAATGGGGTTCCTGGACCTTATCTTCAGAGTATATTAACAGAGATGATATGCTTTCGAGGGCAGCTGCACAGATGGCAAAGTTGACCGTCTTATCTTCCCACTTCCTCATGTGGACATTATGTTGCAGCTCAACCAAAGGCCCACCACTGCCCATATGTGCAGTACGTACTTTAACCTCTCTCTGTTCTCTTACTACTCATTCTCTAAGACTTGGTATCAATGTCACCCACCCTTGAAGCCCCTCCTCACCGCCACACCACCACCCCCGTAGTCACCTTCTTGAAATCCTACAGCACTTTTGCATTTCTTTGAGGCCCTTAACGCACTGTACTTTAATTACTTGCTTATGTGTCTTAGTACCACACTGAGCAGAGAACTCCTTATTATACTCCTTAAGGGCCTATCCCAGGTCAAGTACTCAGGAAACACTGGCTGAAAATGTACACATTACCTTCTCTATTTAACTGCCACAAACCCAGCTCTCATTTCTAGCTCAGTTACAGTTCTGCCCCCAGAGCACACTTGTATGTATTTTCTTGATCCTGATGTCCTGACACTTTTCTGCTCTTGTCTTCCGGTCTTTCTCACAGACTGGGGCTTCCCCACAGTCCCAGGACTCCTCTAGACTCCTCCAGTAACTGCCAAGTAGATGGCACCTGCTACTCTGCTGCCCCTAGGGGACCTTGGCCATCAGAGAGAGGCTGTGTTCTACTGTTGATGAAATGAACTTCATGAAGGGAAGCATCCAAGCTATTGATGGACCTATGAGAAAAAATGTTTATCTCTATGAACAACTGCAAGCAATAGATAGAAGAGTAATTAAGCCTCAGGGTTGAAACTATCTTCTATAATACGGAGCTATTCTCTTAGCATCTCAGACTCTGAAGATGGTATTGAGATAAATTGGTGTCAGTTGAGCTTCCTCACTATCTGGATATTTTCTTTCTGGTTAATCTTCAACACTTTCAAAATGTTTGATCCCAGAAGAAGCATAAATGATAAAACACTAGGATCAGTCTCTCAGCCTTCCTAAGAGTTCAGTTTCTTCTTCTATTCCTGCTTGCCAAAAGAAAAGCACAATAAAGTTACGTAGAAAGAATCTAAATTGTTGGTTATCCTTTCTAATAAAATTATCCACCGTTCAATGTGTATAAAGTGCTCTGAAAGTCTCTAATGAAAGTAACCACTGTACAGAAATGCAAAATGTTTTCTATATTACCGTAAAGGGGACTAGAAGCTTTAAGTAAATGTATTCCAATAACCATCACAGAAAGAACAGCAACCAAGGAACTGAATATAGATAGAGACATTTACATTTTACTAGAGATTCACAATAAAGCCTGCAAAGGAATAAGTTGAATAGATTTTTGTAGTGTTTAAAGGTCTAGAACTGAGACATTTTTTTACCCTTAAATTTGATGTTATCTAAATTTTGAATTAGTATAGGTAGCAGTCACTGAAAAAACAGATATAGGTAAAGACATTCTGAAATCATTGGTCAAATCCAAGATTATAGATTTTCTTAATTAACATGAGAATATCACAAAATCATAAGTCATAATAATGCATCTCTTGCCCCCCACAAAGAATATCATCTATTAATAAAACTATATGTCACTGAACTGACACAAGAGTACGCTTAAAAGAAACATACATAAGTAACACAGCAAGAACCAAAACCCTCATACACCTCCTTCACAGAAACATTTGCCATGGCTGGGGGAGGAAAACCTAAGACATTTAAAAATGAACAGAATTTGGTGGGCCAATCTTGGTGAAGGCTACTGTTGGGATGGGGTGCTGTACCACTCAGATTCCCCTTCACCACCAAAGGACTTATTCCTTCAGCTTCTGGGAAAGTTGTTGGCTAAAGAGAGCTGCCTAGCTTAGAGTAATACTCCCTTCCCAGGGAAGCTTGCATCCAGTGACTGGTTGTTACAGGGAATCAAGGCATAACCTCTTCACTCCAAATGGGGTAACTCTAATGGGCCATCCCAACTTCAGGGGTCCCTAAAGGGTACGTTGAGGGCTTGTTACGACTGCACCATCTTCTCCTTCAGCCCAAACCTGCTTCCTTCTTTTCCTCCCACAAGTGTTTTTTGGGGTTTTTTTCTTTATTTTGATTTTATTGGAGTATGGTTGACTTGCAAGGTAGTGTTGGTTTCAGGTGTATGGCAAAGTGATTCAGTTATACGTATACATGTATTCATTCTTTTTCAGATTCTTTTCCCATACAGGTTATTACAGAATATTGAGTAGAGTTCCCTGTGTTACACAGTAGGTCCTTGTTGGTTCCCACAAGTGTTTGTTTTTTTTTTAAACATTTTATTGAAGTATAACATACACATAAAACATACTTAAATTCATGATTCTTTTTTTAAGTGAAGACACTTCTGTAAGCACTATCCAGATGAGGAAATACAATTTTTTTTTGGTATTCACAGATATTACTAATTTCAAGAAGAAGTGATCTTTCAAGAAGAATAGATCTTTCAAGCAGATATATTATTATGGACAGACTAGAGACAATAGCCAATTAGCATTTTAATTTTCATTATTTTTTTAGTGGAGTTGTTTGGATAGTGATATCAAAAAGTGGCATTTTATAGAAAAACAGAAAATTGTAAGGAATAATAATTTTTTTCGGGCTAGATTGCGTATTTTAACAGTTTATGCATACTCTGATGAAGCGAAACATACCTACAGTAACCGCTATGAAGGGAGTCTTGAAGAATGTTAATTTTAGATGGGCCCCAGAAGGATGATTCACCATTTTGCTCTTGGAGCAAAGATCTAGGCTTGTTCCACTGTACTCATATTTGCTACTAATTATTTTGGGGTTTCTGATGCATTTAAAATAATATAGAAGCTTTTCTTGTTTGGGTCAATGATTCATTCAAACGCTTATTTCCTCTGAGTTCTCTAAATGTTCTAAGTGATTGTCCATTTTAACTTCTCTCCAAGTACAGCACTGAGAGTCCTGTTGGTTCCCACAAGTGTTTTTAATGAGAGTACTCCCCAATAAAATTTTGCATGCAAAAGCGATTACAAGAATAAAACAGGATTTAAGAATGAAAATATTCAGCTAATGATAACTGTCCACACAACAACAATCACAAAGAAAACTGTACCCAAATGCTCTGTTATGAGTTCAAAACAATTAAACAAGAATTTGCAGATATGAAAGGGCATTTCAATTCAGAAATTAAAAAACCCAGAATGGAAGTAAACAATGAAACAGTGAAACTGTGAAACAGAAGTGAACTGAAGCTAGGAAAGATTAAAAAAGACACAATCTTCTCAAAGTATCATCATATTACAGGTGTCCAAAGGATTAGATTTAACTGAAAACATAATAAGAAAATCATAACTGGACAATTACATTTAAAAAACAATACCTTAGGGGCTTCCCTGGCGGCGCAGTGGTTGAGAGTCCACCTGCCGATGCAGGGGACGCGGGTTTGTGCCCCGGTCTGGGAGGATCCCACAAGCCGCGGAGCGGCTGGGCCCATGGGCCATGGCTGCTGGGCCTGCACGTCCGGAGCCTGTGCTCCGCAACGGGAGAGGCCACAGCAGTGAGAGGCCCGCGTACCTCAAAAAACAAAAAAAAAAAAACACAATACCTTTTATAATAGCATAAAAAAGTCTAATATCTAGGAATACATCTAATAAAATGTACAAGATCTCTAATTAAAACTATCAAATATGATTGAAATTAAAGACAACCTTATAAATGCAGAGTTAAACCATATTTATAGATTGAAAGATGCAATATTTTAAATTGCATCTTCTCCCTAAATTATTAAGTGTCCTTCTCCACAAGTTAATTTGTAGATTCAACACCATCCCAATAAATCCCAGCAAGCTTTGTGTGTGTGTGAAAATTGACAAAGAATCCTCAAATTTATATGGAAATGCATAAAACCTAGAATAGGCTTTGAAGAAGAACAAATTTAAAAGTTTTACATCGCCAGATTTCAGGACTTACTTTAAAGCCACAGTAATTCACACAGTGTGGCACTGTCACCAAGGGGAACAACCCCAGGGTCCTTAATCCATATCTAAACTCTCTCTGTATAGTAGTATACAAGTGCACCTGTCTTGAGGTAAAGAGGCAAGAAACGCCATTCCCCATTTCTAATAAAAACCTCCCCTCCGGGCAAACCTGCAGAAAACCAAAGCTGACTGTATCTTCTAGCTGTGTTTACATGACAGGAAACAAGAGGCCTTAACCACAAGAAACTGGCATAAGTTGGCTGAACTTCAAAACTGGGACAAAGGTTGCTCTACAGTTCCTTACATTTCTACAGTTCATTGTAATAGTAAGATCTCCACCGCCTGCACCGAGGTTGTTGGACCTGCTTCTGACCCAGACAACAGAGGACCATACAAGGGCAGAAAAGAAGTGAGAACTGCACTCTGGGAAATCGCCACCCATTTCAACTAATCAGGATGACAATACACCCCTGCCCCCCATAACCTCCTAAACCCTTGTCTATAAAAAGCTTGTTCTCACTTGTAATCAGGGAGAAGGTGCTTTCAGAGGATGAGCTCTCCCTTCTCCATTCCTTGGCCAATGAATAAGGTTTCTGTTTGCTGCTACAAAAACTAATTTCGCCTTATTGATAAGAACAATAACCAGGTAGGGAAAGAACCAAACAAAGGGTAGGTAACAGCACTGGCCATAGGATAGAGAAATCAACCATAAAACAGAACAAAGTATCCAGAAATATATGTATGTCTGTATAGTCACTTGATTTTCAACAAAGGTATCTTTGCAATTCACAGGAGATAGGATGAGCTTTTAATAGAATGGTACTGGGTCAATTGGATAGTCATAGGGAAAAAACAAACCTTGACCCCCACCTCACATGTAAATTTTAATTTGAGATACATTATAAATCTAAGTGGCAAAGATAAAACAAAACTTCTAAAAGAAACAAATGAGAATATCTCTATGACGTGGGGTAGGCAAAGATTTTTTTTTAATAGAACACAAATAACAATAATCATAAAAGAAAAGAACTAGAGAAATTGGACTCTGTTGCAATTAAGCTTCTATTTATCAAAGACGTTATTAGGAGAGTTTAAAGATATGTAGTGAGGGGCTTCCCTGGTGGCATAGTGGTTGGGAACCTGCCGCCAGTGCAGGGGACACGGGTTCGAGCCCTGGCCTGGGAGGATCCCACATGCCACGGAGCAACTAGGCCTGTGCACCACAACTACTGAGCCCACGCTCTAGAGCTCGCGAGCCACAACTACTGAAGCCCGCGCCCCTGAAGCCCGTGCTCCACAATAAGAGAGGCCACTGCGGTGAGAAGTCTGTTCACCGCAATGAAGATTGCCCCTGCTCGCCGCAACCAGAGAAAGCCCGCGCACAGCAACGAAGACCCAAAGCAGCCAAAAATAAAAATAAATAAATAAATAAACTTATATTAAAAAAAAAAGATATGTAGTGAGAAAAGTGTTTACATTTACATGGTAAAGCACTTGTTTCTGAAATATATAGAATTCATATATTCATAAGGGAAAACCAAAATCAAAACAATGGCAAAAATGGACAAATAACTTAAAACAGGCAGTTTACCAAAGAAGATATCAGCGTAAGACAAATTATTCAACATCATTAATATTATAACATGTAAATTAGAATGGCAATGAGATACCAGTATACACCCACCAAAATGACCACAGATAAAAAGCCTTGGCAATATCATGTGCTGGCAAAGATGTGAAAAAACTGGAAATTTCATATATTGCTGTGGACGTATAAATTGGCCAACACTTTAGATAACTGTTTGGAGTTATCTACTATCATCTGAATCAGAAATTCTACTCCTATACGGTATATACACCAAGAGGAACAAGTACATATGTTCAATAAAAAGACATGTACAAAATATACATAGGAGTTTTATTCCTAACTATTAAAAGCTGTTAAAAACAGGCAAAATTTGGAAACAACCCTAACGTTACCAGGTGGATTGTAAACATAAATTTGAAAAGAAAAACAATAAACCCTTTAGACGATAATATAGGAAAATGGCTTCGACCATCAGGTCAAAGAAATTTCTAAACAGGATGAAACGATTGATAAATTTTATATTACTATAAAATTAAGAGCTACTTATCAAAAGATATCACTGAGTGGATGAAAACAAGTCACAGAGTGGGAGAAGATATTTGAAATATTTAAAACTATTCTATTCCAGGATTTATGTGCAAAAAAAAGGTGTGCATATGAATACGAGGAGACATGGATTGGAATGTTTGTAACAGTATTATTTATAATAACTAAAAAGCTAGAAAGAAGTCAAATATTTGTTACCGAAACAAGTTCATTTTACCTGATGCGCAGCCACTCAAGCCGAGAAGACGCCGAGGTCTGCAGCAAAGAGAGGGCTTATTCACCAGGCAGCCGAGCAAGGAGACAAACCTCAAACCTGCATGCCTTAACGGAAGGCGAGTAAGTCGGGTATTTATGGGATAAAGAAGCAGGGTGCTTAGAGGCGTGAAAGGTGTGAGGGCCGTGAGGAGCCTGGGGGTCGTGTAGGGCGTGAGAAGCGTGTAGGGCGTGAGGAGCATGGAGGGCGTGGGGGGCGTAAGAAGCGTGGAGGGCGTGGGGGGCGTAAGAAGCGTGGAGGGCGTGAGGAGCGCGGGGGGCGTGAGGGGCGTGGGCGGCGTGGAGAGCGTGAGGAGTGTGGAGGGCGTGAGGAGCGTGAGGAGCATGGGGGGCGTGGAGGGCGT